>NW_026606343.1:0-210581 GCF_029834395.1 Sorex fumeus
TGGGCTATCCACTCAATATTGGTCAGCTCTTCATTTTCCTCTCCACACAAACCAGCCTTCAGAAATCATTGGGCTCTCCACTACAGACTGTTCCATTCATTCACTGCGATTCTGCAATTCATCTGACTCTCCGCTCCAGGCAGGTTTTCATTACAGCACTGGTGAATGACCAAGTAATCCAATGCTGGTTTTCAGCCGCCTTTTCACACTCGCAGTGTGCTGTTCAATTCTCTATCCACTCAAACCTGCTCAGCCTTTCATTTTCTTTTCCACAATATCAGACTTCAGAAATCATTGGAATCGCCAGTACAGAATGTTCCATTCATTCACTGCCAATCTGGAATTCATCTGAATCTGCACTCCAGGTAGGCTTTCATTACACCACTTATGAATGTCCAAGTAACACAATGCTGGTTTTCAGCGGTCTGTTCACACTCTAAGCCCTGCTTTTTACTGGGTATCCACACAACTGTGGTCAGCTCTTCATTTTCATGTCCAAACAATCCAGACTTGAGAAATCATTGCAATCTCCAGTACAGAATGTTCCATTCATTCACTGCGAATCTGGAATTCAACTGAATCTCCACTACCTGCAGATTTATCTTACACCACTTGTGAATGTCCAAGTAAAACAATGCTGGTTTTCAGAGGCCTGTTCATGTTCGCAGTCGTGCTGTTCAATTGGCTATCCACTCAACCTGTTTTGCTCCTCATTTTCCTGTGCACACAACCCAGCCTTCAGAAATCATTGTAATCTCCACTACAGGATGTTCCATTCATTCACTGGGAATCTGGAATTCATCTGAATCTGCACTCCACGCAGGCTTTCGTTACACCACTGCTGAAAGTCGAAGTAATGCAATACTGGTTTTCAGTGGTCTGTTCACATTCGAAGCCGAGGCTTTTTACAGGCTATCCACTCAACACTGGTCAGCTCTTCATTTTCGTGTCCCCACAATCCAGATTTCAGAAATCATTGCAATCTCCACTACAGAATGTTCCATTCATTCACTGCGAGTCTGGAGTTTATCTGATTCTCCACTCCCGCCTGGTTAACATTACACCACTTGTGAATGTCCAAGTAAGCCAATGCTGGTTTTCAGAGGCCTGTTCATACTCGCAGCCGTGCTGTTTAATTGACAATTCACTCCACCCTGTTCAGCTCTTCATTGTCCCACCACACTACCAGCCTTCAGAAATCTTTGTTATCTCCACTACAGAATGTTCCATTCATTCACTGCGAATCTGGAATTCATCTGACTCTCAACTCCACGCAGGTTTTCATTACACCACTGTTGAATGTCCAAGTAACCCAATGCTGGTTTTCAGCGGCCTGTTCATATTCGCAGCCCTGCTGTTTACTTGGCTATCGATTCAAGCCTGGTCAGCTCTTCATTTTCCTGTCCACACAACACAGGCTTCAGAAATCATTGGAATCTCCTCTACAGAATGGTCCATTCATTCACTGCGAATGTGGAATTCAACTGACTCTCCACTCCATGCAGGTTTTCCTTACACCACTGATGAATGTCCAAGTAACCCAATGCTGGTTTTCAGCTGCATGTTCACACTCGCAGCCATGCTATACAATTGGCTTTCCACTAAATCCTGATTAGTTCTTGATTTTCCTTCCACACGACCCAGCCTTCAGAAATCGTTGGAATCTCCACTAGAGAATGTTCCATTCATTCACTGCGAATCTGGAATTCCTCTGAACCTCCACTCCCGGCAGGTTTTCGTTACACCACTGTTGAATGTCCAAGTAACCCAATGTTTTAAGTGTTTTCTTCACAAGCGCAGTGGTGCTGTTCAATTGGCTATCCACTCAACCCTGGCCAGCTCTACATTTTCCTGTCCACACCACAGAGACTGGAGAAATCATTGTTATCTCCACTACAGAATGTTCCATTCATTCACAGCGAATCTGGAATTCATCTGAATCTCCACTCCCGGCAGGTTTTCGTGACACCACTGGTAAATATCCAAGTAAGCCAATGCTGGTTTTAAGTGGCCTGCTCATACTCTCAGCCGTGCTGTTCAATTTGCTATCCACTCAACCCTCTTCAGCTCCATTTTCCTGTCCACATAACCCAAACTTCAGAAACAATTGGTATCTCCTCCACAGAATGTTCCATTCATTGACGGCAAATCTGAAATTCATCTAATTCTCAACTCCCGTCAGGTTTTCGTTACACCACTTGTGAATGTCCAATTAAGCCAAAGCTGGTTTTCAGTGGCCTGTTCTTACTACGAGACGTGCTGTTCATTTGGCTATCCATTCCACCCTGTTCAGCTCTACATTTTCGTGTCCACAAAACCCAGCCTTCAGAAATCATTGGAATCACCACTAGAGAATGTTCCATTCATTCACTGCGAATCTGGAATTCATCTGAATCTCCACTCCCGGCAGGTTTTCATTGCACCACTGCTGAATGTTCAAGTAACGCAATGATGGTTTTCAGCGGTCTATTCACACTCGAACCCGTGCTGTTCACGGTCTAGCGACTCAACACTGGTGAGTTCTTCTTTTTCCAGTTCAGACAATACAAACCTCAGAAACCATTGCAATCTACACTACAGAATGTTTCATTCATTCAGGCGAATCTTGAATTCATCTTGTTCTCCACTCCCAGCAGGTTTTCGTTTCACCACTGGTGAATGTCCAAGCAACCCAAGGCTGGTTTCAGCTGCGTGTTAACACTCGCAGCCGTGCTGTTCAATTGGCTATCCAGTGAACGCTGGTTAGCTCTTGATTTTCCTTCCACACACCGAGCCTTCAGAAATCATTCTTATCTCCACTTCAGAATGTTCCATTCGTTCCCTGCGAATCTGGAATTCCTCTGACTCTCCACACCAGGCAGATTTTCCTAACAACACTGGTGAATGACCAGGTAATCCAATGCTGGTTTTCAGCGGCTGTTCACACTCACAGCCTTGCTGTTCAATTGGCAATCCAGTCAAACCTAGTCAGCTCTTCACTTTCCTGTCCACACAACCCAGCGTTCAGAAATCATTGGAATCTCTACTACAGAAATTTCCATTCATTCACTGTGAATCTGGAAATACTCTGAATCTGCATTCCAGGAAGGCTTTCGTTACACCACTGATGAATGTCCAAGTAATGCAATGCTGCTTCTTAGTGGTCTGTTCACACTCGAAACCGTGCTGTTCATTGGCTATCCACTCAATATCGGTCAGCTCTTCAATATCCTGTCCAGACTATCCAGATTCCTAAATGTTGGCAATCACCACTACAGAATGTTCCATTCAATCACGCGAATCTGGAATTCATCAGAGTCTCCACTCCTGGAAGGTTTTCGTGACACCACTGGTAAATGTCCAAGGAAGACAATGCTGGTTTTAAGCCGCCTGCTAACACACTCAGCCGTGCTGTTCAATTTGCTATCCACCCAACCCTATTCAGCTCTACATTTTCCTGTCCTCATAACCCAACCTTCAGAAAAAATTGGTATCTCCTCCACAGAATGTTCCGTTCATTCACTGCGAATCTTAAATTCATCTGACTCTCAACTCCCGGCGGGTTATCGTTACACCACTTGTGAATGTCCAAGTAAGCCAATGCTGGTTTTCAGTGGCCTGTTCATACTAAGAGACGTGCTGTTCATTTGGCTATCCACTCCACCCTGTTCAGCTCTACATTCTCGTGTCCACAAAACCCAGCCTTCAGAAATCATTGGAATCACCACTAGAGAATGTTCCATTCATTCACTGCGAATCTGGAATTCCTCTGAACCTCCACTCCTGGCAGGTTTTCGTTACGCCACTGGTGAATGTCCAAGTAACTCAATACTGGTTTTCAGAGGCATGTTCAACTCGCAGAAGTGCTGTTCAATGGGCTATCCACTCAATATTGGTCAGCTCTTCATTTTCCTCTCCACACAAACCAGCCTTCAGAAATCATTGGGCTCTCCACTACAGACTGTTCCATTCATTCACTGCGATTCTGCAATTCATCTGACTCTCCGCTCCAGGCAGGTTTTCATTACAGCACTGGTGAATGACCAAGTAATCCAATGCTGGTTTTCAGCCGCCTTATCACACTCGCAGTGTGCTGTTCAATTGTCTATCCACTCAAACCTGGTCAGCCTTTCATTTTCTTTTCCACAATATCAGACTTCAGAAATCATTGGAATCGCCAGTACAGAATGTTCCATTCATTCACTGCCAATCTGGAATTCATCTGAATCTGCACTCCAGGTAGGCTTTCATTACACCACTTATGAATGTCCAAGTAACACAATGCCGGTTTTCAGCGGTCTGTTCACACTCTAAGCCCTGCTTTTTACTGGGTATCCACACAACTGTGGTCAGCTCTTCATTTTCATGTCCAAACAATCCAGACTTGAGAAATCATTGCAATCTCCAGTACAGAATGTTCCATTCATTCACTGCGAATCTGGAATTCAACTGAATCTCCACTACCTGCAGATTTATCTTACACCACTTGTGAATGTCCAAGTAAAACAATGCTGGTTTTCAGAGGCCTGTTCATGTTCGCAGTCGTGCTGTTCAATTGGCTATCCACTCAACCTGTTTTGCTCCTCATTTTCCCTTGCACACAACCCAGCCTTCAGAAATCATTGTAATCTCCACTACAGGATGTTCCATTCATTCACTGGGAATCTGGAATTCATCTGAATCTGCACTCCACGCAGGCTTTCGTTACACCACTGCTGAAAGTCGAAGTAATGCAATACTGGTTTTCAGTGGTCTGTTCACATTCGAAGCCGAGGCTTTTTACAGGCTATCCACTCAACACTGGTCAGCTCTTCATTTTCGTGTCCCCACAATCCAGATTTCAGAAATCATTGCAATCTCCACTACAGAATGTTCCATTCATTCACTGCGAGTCTGGAGTTTATCTGATTCTCCACTCCCGCCTGGTTAACATTACACCACTTGTGAATGTCCAAGTAAGCCAATGCTGGTTTTCAGAGGCCTGTTCATACTCGCAGCCGTGCTGTTTAATTGACAATTCACTCCACCCTGTTCAGCTCTTCATTGTCCCACCACACTACCAGCCTTCAGAAATCTTTGTTATCTCCACTACAGAATGTTCCATTCATTCACTGCGAATCTGGAATTCATCTGACTCTCAACTCCACGCAGGTTTTCATTACACCACTGTTGAATGTCCAAGTAACCCAATGCTGGTTTTCAGCGGCCTGTTCATATTCGCAGCCCTGCTGTTTACTTGGCTATCGATTCAAGCCTGGTCAGCTCTTCATTTTCCTGTCCACACAACACAGGCTTCAGAAATCATTGGAATCTCCTCTACAGAATGTTCCATTCATTCACTGCGAATGTGGAATTCAACTGACTCTCCACTCCATGCAGGTTTTCCTTACACCACTGATGAATGTCCAAGTAACCCAATGCTGGTTTTCAGCTGCATGTTCACACTCGCAGCCATGCTATACAATTGGCTTTCCACTAAATCCTGATTAGTTCTTGATTTTCCTTCCACACGACCCAGCCTTCAGAAATCGTTGGAATCTCCACTAGAGAATGTTCCATTCATTCACTGCGAATCTGGAATTCCTCTGAACCTCCACTCCCGGCAGGTTTTCGTTACACCACTGTTGAATGCCCAAGTAACCCAATGTTTTAAGTGTTTTCTTCACAAGCGCAGTGGTGCTGTTCAATTGGCTATCCACTCAACCCTGGCCAGCTCTACATTTTCCTGTCCACACCACAGAGACTGGAGAAATCATTGTTATCTCCACTACAGAATGTTCCATTCATTCACAGCGAATCTGGAATTCATCTGAATCTCCACTCCCGGCAGGTTTTCGTGACACCACTGGTAAATATCCAAGTAAGCCAATGCTGGTTTTAAGTGGCCTGCTCATACTCTCAGCCGTGCTGTTCAATTTGCTATCCACTCAACCCTCTTCAGCTCCATTTTCCTGTCCACATAACCCAAACTTCAGAAACAATTGGTATCTCCTCCACAGAATGTTCCATTCATTGACGGCAAATCTGAAATTCATCTAATTCTCAACTCCCGTCAGGTTTTCGTTACACCACTTGTGAATGTCCAATTAAGCCAAAGCTGGTTTTCAGTGGCCTGTTCTTACTACGAGACGTGCTGTTCATTTGGCTATCCATTCCACCCTGTTCAGCTCTACATTTTCGTGTCCACAAAACCCAGCCTTCAGAAATCATTGGAATCACCACTAGAGAATGTTCCATTCATTCACTGCGAATCTGGAATTCATCTGAATCTCCACTCCCGGCAGGTTTTCATTGCACCACTGCTGAATGTTCAAGTAACGCAATGATGGTTTTCAGCGGTCTATTCACACTCGAACCCGTGCTGTTCACGGTCTAGCGACTCAACACTGGTGAGTTCTTCTTTTTCCAGTTCAGACAATACAAACCTCAGAAACCATTGCAATCTACACTACAGAATGTTTCATTCATTCAGGCGAATCTTGAATTCATCTTGTTCTCCACTCCCAGCAGGTTTTCGTTTCACCACTGGTGAATGTCCAAGCAACCCAAGGCTGGTTTCAGCTGCGTGTTAACACTCGCAGCCGTGCTGTTCAATTGGCTATCCAGTGAACGCTGGTTAGCTCTTGATTTTCCTTCCACACACCGAGCCTTCAGAAATCATTCTTATCTCCACTTCAGAATGTTCCATTCGTTCCCTGCGAATCTGGAATTCCTCTGACTCTCCACACCAGGCAGATTTTCCTAACAACACTGGTGAATGACCAGGTAATCCAATGCTGGTTTTCAGCGGCTGTTCACACTCACAGCCTTGCTGTTCAATTGGCAATCCAGTCAAACCTAGTCAGCTCTTCATTTTCCTGTCCACACAACCCAGCGTTCAGAAATCATTGGAATCTCTACTACAGAAATTTCCATTCATTCACTGTGAATCTGGAAATACTCTGAATCTGCATTCCAGGAAGGCTTTCGTTACACCACTGATGAATGTCCAAGTAATGCAATGCTGCTTCTTAGTGGTCTGTTCACACTCGAAACCGTGCTGTTCATTGGCTATCCACTCAATATCGGTCAGCTCTTCAATATCCTGTCCAGACTATCCAGATTCCTAAATGTTGGCAATCACCACTACAGAATGTTCCATTCAATCACGCGAATCTGGAATTCATCAGAGTCTCCACTCCTGGAAGGTTTTCGTGACACCACTGGTAAATGTCCAAGGAAGACAATGCTGGTTTTAAGCCGCCTGCTAACACACTCAGCCGTGCTGTTCAATTTGCTATCCACCCAACCCTATTCAGCTCTACATTTTCCTGTCCTCATAACCCAACCTTCAGAAATAATTGGTATCTCCTCCACAGAATGTTCCGTTCATTCACTGCGAATCTTAAATTCATCTGACTCTCAACTCCCGGCGGGTTATCGTTACACCACTTGTGAATGTCCAAGTAAGCCAATGCTGGTTTTCAGTGGCCTGTTCATACTAAGAGACGTGCTGTTCATTTGGCTATCCACTCCACCCTGTTCAGCTCTACATTCTCGTGTCCACAAAACCCAGCCTTCAGAAATCATTGGAATCACCACTAGAGAATGTTCCATTCATTCACTGCGAATCTGGAATTCCTCTGAACCTCCACTCCTGGCAGGTTTTCGTTACGCCACTGGTGAATGTCCAAGTAACTCAATACTGGTTTTCAGAGGCATGTTCAACTCGCAGAAGTGCTGTTCAATGGGCTATCCACTCAATATTGGTCAGCTCTTCATTTTCCTCTCCACACAAACCAGCCTTCAGAAATCATTGGGCTCTCCACTACAGACTGTTCCATTCATTCACTGCGATTCTGCAATTCATCTGACTCTCCGCTCCAGGCAGGTTTTCATTACAGCACTGGTGAATGACCAAGTAATCCAATGCTGGTTTTCAGCCGCCTTTTCACACTCGCAGTGTGCTGTTCAATTGTCTATCCACTCAAACCTGGTCAGCCTTTCATTTTCTTTTCCACAATATCAGACTTCAGAAATCATTGGAATCGCCAGTACAGAATGTTCCATTCATTCACTGCCAATCTGGAATTCATCTGAATCTGCACTCCAGGTAGGCTTTCATTACACCACTTATGAATGTCCAAGTAACACAATGCTGGTTTTCAGCGGTCTGTTCACACTCTAAGCCCTGCTTTTTACTGGGTATCCACACAACTGTGGTCAGCTCTTCATTTTCATGTCCAAACAATCCAGACTTGAGAAATCATTGCAATCTCCAGTACAGAATGTTCCATTCATTCACTGCGAATCTGGAATTCAACTGAATCTCCACTACCTGCAGATTTATCTTACACCACTTGTGAATGTCCAAGTAAAACAATGCTGGTTTTCAGAGGCCTGTTCATGTTCGCAGTCGTGCTGTTCAATTGGCTATCCACTCAACCTGTTTTGCTCCTCATTTTCCTGTGCACACAACCCAGCCTTCAGAAATCATTGTAATCTCCACTACAGGATGTTCCATTCATTCACTGGGAATCTGGAATTCATCTGAATCTGCACTCCACGCAGGCTTTCGTTACACCACTGCTGAAAGTCGAAGTAATGCAATACTGGTTTTCAGTGGTCTGTTCACATTCGAAGCCGAGGCTTTTTACAGGCTATCCACTCAACACTGGTCAGCTCTTCATTTTCGTGTCCCCACAATCCAGATTTCAGAAATCATTGCAATCTCCACTACAGAATGTTCCATTCATTCACTGCGAGTCTGGAGTTTATCTGATTCTCCACTCCCGCCTGGTTAACATTACACCACTTGTGAATGTCCAAGTAAGCCAATGCTGGTTTTCAGAGGCCTGTTCATACTCGCAGCCGTGCTGTTTAATTGACAATTCACTCCACCCTGTTCAGCTCTTCATTGTCCCACCACACTACCAGCCTTCAGAAATCTTTGTTATCTCCACTACAGAATGTTCCATTCATTCACTGCGAATCTGGAATTCATCTGACTCTCAACTCCACGCAGGTTTTCATTACACCACTGTTGAATGTCCAAGTAACCCAATGCTGGTTTTCAGCGGCCTGTTCATATTCGCAGCCCTGCTGTTTACTTGGCTATCGATTCAAGCCTGGTCAGCTCTTCATTTTCCTGTCCACACAACACAGGCTTCAGAAATCATTGGAATCTCCTCTACAGAATGTTCCATTCATTCACTGCGAATGTGGAATTCAACTGACTCTCCACTCCATGCAGGTTTTCCTTACACCACTGATGAATGTCCAAGTAACCCAATGCTGGTTTTCAGCTGCATGTTCACACTCGCAGCCATGCTATACAATTGGCTTTCCACTAAATCCTGATTAGTTCTTGATTTTCCTTCCACACGACCCAGCCTTCAGAAATCGTTGGAATCTCCACTAGAGAATGTTCCATTCATTCACTGCGAATCTGGAATTCCTCTGAACCTCCACTCCCGGCAGGTTTTCGTTACACCACTGTTGAATGTCCAAGTAACCCAATGTTTTAAGTGTTTTCTTCACAAGCGCAGTGGTGCTGTTCAATTGGCTATCCACTCAACCCTGGCCAGCTCTACATTTTCCTGTCCACACCACAGAGACTGGAGAAATCATTGTTATCTCCACTACAGAATGTTCCATTCATTCACAGCGAATCTGGAATTCATCTGAATCTCCACTCCCGGCAGGTTTTCGTGACACCACTGGTAAATATCCAAGTAAGCCAATGCTGGTTTTAAGTGGCCTGCTCATACTCTCAGCCGTGCTGTTCAATTTGCTATCCACTCAACCCTCTTCAGCTCCATTTTCCTGTCCACATAACCCAAACTTCAGAAACAATTGGTATCTCCTCCACAGAATGTTCCATTCATTGACGGCAAATCAGAAATTCATCTAATTCTCAACTCCCGTCAGGTTTTCGTTACACCACTTGTGAATGTCCAATTAAGCCAAAGCTGGTTTTCAGTGGCCTGTTCTTACTACGAGACGTGCTGTTCATTTGGCTATCCATTCCACCCTGTTCAGCTCTACATTTTCGTGTCCAGAAAACCCAGCCTTCAGAAATCATTGGAATCACCACTAGAGAATGTTCCATTCATTCACTGCGAATCTGGAATTCATCTGAATCTCCACTCCCGGCAGGTTTTCATTGCACCACTGCTGAATGTTCAAGTAACGCAATGATGGTTTTCAGCGGTCTATTCACACTCGAACCCGTGCTGTTCACGGTCTAGCGACTCAACACTGGTGAGTTCTTCTTTTTCCAGTTCAGACAATACAAACCTCAGAAACCATTGCAATCTACACTACAGAATGTTTCATTCATTCAGGCGAATCTTGAATTCATCTTGTTCTCCACTCCCAGCAGGTTTTCGTTTCACCACTGGTGAATGTCCAAGCAACCCAAGGCTGGTTTCAGCTGCGTGTTAACACTCGCAGCCGTGCTGTTCAATTGGCTATCCAGTGAACGCTGGTTAGCTCTTGATTTTCCTTCCACACACCGAGCCTTCAGAAATCATTCTTATCTCCACTTCAGAATGTTCCATTCGTTCCCTGCGAATCTGGAATTCCTCTGACTCTCCACACCAGGCAGATTTTCCTAACAACACTGGTGAATGACCAGGTAATCCAATGCTGGTTTTCAGCGGCTGTTCACACTCACAGCCTTGCTGTTCAATTGGCAATCCAGTCAAACCTAGTCAGCTCTTCATTTTCCTGTCCACACAACCCAGCGTTCAGAAATCATTGGAATCTCTACTACAGAAATTTCCATTCATTCACTGTGAATCTGGAAATACTCTGAATCTGCATTCCAGGAAGGCTTTCGTTACACCACTGATGAATGTCCAAGTAATGCAATGCTGCTTCTTAGTGGTCTGTTCACACTCGAAACCGTGCTGTTCATTGGCTATCCACTCAATATCGGTCAGCTCTTCAATATCCTGTCCAGACTATCCAGATTCCTAAATGTTGGCAATCACCACTACAGAATGTTCCATTCAATCACGCGAATCTGGAATTCATCAGAGTCTCCACTCCTGGAAGGTTTTCGTGACACCACTGGTAAATGTCCAAGGAAGACAATGCTGGTTTTAAGCCGCCTGCTAACACACTCAGCCGTGCTGTTCAATTTGCTATCCACCCAACCCTATTCAGCTCTACATTTTCCTGTCCTCATAACCCAACCTTCAGAAATAATTGGTATCTCCTCCACAGAATGTTCCGTTCATTCACTGCGAATCTTAAATTCATCTGACTCTCAACTCCCGGCGGGTTATCGTTACACCACTTGTGAATGTCCAAGTAAGCCAATGCTGGTTTTCAGTGGCCTGTTCATACTAAGAGACGTGCTGTTCATTTGGCTATCCACTCCACCCTGTTCAGCTCTACATTCTCGTGTCCACAAAACCCAGCCTTCAGAAATCATTGGAATCACCACTAGAGAATGTTCCATTCATTCACTGCGAATCTGGAATTCCTCTGAACCTCCACTCCTGGCAGGTTTTCGTTACGCCACTGGTGAATGTCCAAGTAAC
Organism: Sorex fumeus; assembly: GCF_029834395.1. Taxonomy (NCBI): domain Eukaryota; kingdom Metazoa; phylum Chordata; class Mammalia; order Eulipotyphla; family Soricidae; genus Sorex; species Sorex fumeus. The sequence goes on from NW_026606343.1 coordinate 11,511, forward strand.
TCAATACTGGTTTTCAGAGGCATGTTCAACTCGCAGAAGTGCTGTTCAATGGGCTATCCACTCAATATTGGTCAGCTCTTCATTTTCCTCTCCACACAAACCAGCCTTCAGAAATCATTGGGCTCTCCACTACAGACTGTTCCATTCATTCACTGCGATTCTGCAATTCATCTGACTCTCCGCTCCAGGCAGGTTTTCATTACAGCACTGGTGAATGACCAAGTAATCCAATGCTGGTTTTCAGCCGCCTTTTCACACTCGCAGTGTGCTGTTCAATTGTCTATCCACTCAAACCTGGTCAGCCTTTCATTTTCTTTTCCACAATATCAGACTTCAGAAATCATTGGAATCGCCAGTACAGAATGTTCCATTCATTCACTGCCAATCTGGAATTCATCTGAATCTGCACTCCAGGTAGGCTTTCATTACACCACTTATGAATGTCCAAGTAACACAATGCTGGTTTTCAGCGGTCTGTTCACACTCTAAGCCCTGCTTTTTACTGGGTATCCACACAACTGTGGTCAGCTCTTCATTTTCATGTCCAAACAATCCAGACTTGAGAAATCATTGCAATCTCCAGTACAGAATGTTCCATTCATTCACTGCGAATCTGGAATTCAACTGAATCTCCACTACCTGCAGATTTATCTTACACCACTTGTGAATGTCCAAGTAAAACAATGCTGGTTTTCAGAGGCCTGTTCATGTTCGCAGTCGTGCTGTTCAATTGGCTATCCACTCAACCTGTTTTGCTCCTCATTTTCCTGTGCACACAACCCAGCCTTCAGAAATCATTGTAATCTCCACTACAGGATGTTCCATTCATTCACTGGGAATCTGGAATTCATCTGAATCTGCACTCCACGCAGGCTTTCGTTACACCACTGCTGAAAGTCGAAGTAATGCAATACTGGTTTTCAGTGGTCTGTTCACATTCGAAGCCGAGGCTTTTTACAGGCTATCCACTCAACACTGGTCAGCTCTTCATTTTCGTGTCCCCACAATCCAGATTTCAGAAATCATTGCAATCTCCACTACAGAATGTTCCATTCATTCACTGCGAGTCTGGAGTTTATCTGATTCTCCACTCCCGCCTGGTTAACATTACACCACTTGTGAATGTCCAAGTAAGCCAATGCTGGTTTTCAGAGGCCTGTTCATACTCGCAGCCGTGCTGTTTAATTGACAATTCACTCCACCCTGTTCAGCTCTTCATTGTCCCACCACACTACCAGCCTTCAGAAATCTTTGTTATCTCCACTACAGAATGTTCCATTCATTCACTGCGAATCTGGAATTCATCTGACTCTCAACTCCACGCAGGTTTTCATTACACCACTGTTGAATGTCCAAGTAACCCAATGCTGGTTTTCAGCGGCCTGTTCATATTCGCAGCCCTGCTGTTTACTTGGCTATCGATTCAAGCCTGGTCAGCTCTTCATTTTCCTGTCCACACAACACAGGCTTCAGAAATCATTGGAATCTCCTCTACAGAATGTTCCATTCATTCACTGCGAATGTGGAATTCAACTGACTCTCCACTCCATGCAGGTTTTCCTTACACCACTGATGAATGTCCAAGTAACCCAATGCTGGTTTTCAGCTGCATGTTCACACTCGCAGCCATGCTATACAATTGGCTTTCCACTAAATCCTGATTAGTTCTTGATTTTCCTTCCACACGACCCAGCCTTCAGAAATCGTTGGAATCTCCACTAGAGAATGTTCCATTCATTCACTGCGAATCTGGAATTCCTCTGAACCTCCACTCCCGGCAGGTTTTCGTTACACCACTGTTGAATGTCCAAGTAACCCAATGTTTTAAGTGTTTTCTTCACAAGCGCAGTGGTGCTGTTCAATTGGCTATCCACTCAACCCTGGCCAGCTCTACATTTTCCTGTCCACACCACAGAGACTGGAGAAATCATTGTTATCTCCACTACAGAATGTTCCATTCATTCACAGCGAATCTGGAATTCATCTGAATCTCCACTCCCGGCAGGTTTTCGTGACACCACTGGTAAATATCCAAGTAAGCCAATGCTGGTTTTAAGTGGCCTGCTCATACTCTCAGCCGTGCTGTTCAATTTGCTATCCACTCAACCCTCTTCAGCTCCATTTTCCTGTCCACATAACCCAAACTTCAGAAACAATTGGTATCTCCTCCACAGAATGTTCCATTCATTGACGGCAAATCTGAAATTCATCTAATTCTCAACTCCCGTCAGGTTTTCGTTACACCACTTGTGAATGTCCAATTAAGCCAAAGCTGGTTTTCAGTGGCCTGTTCTTACTACGAGACGTGCTGTTCATTTGGCTATCCATTCCACCCTGTTCAGCTCTACATTTTCGTGTCCACAAAACCCAGCCTTCAGAAATCATTGGAATCACCACTAGAGAATGTTCCATTCATTCACTGCGAATCTGGAATTCATCTGAATCTCCACTCCCGGCAGGTTTTCATTGCACCACTGCTGAATGTTCAAGTAACGCAATGATGGTTTTCAGCGGTCTATTCACACTCGAACCCGTGCTGTTCACGGTCTAGCGACTCAACACTGGTGAGTTCTTCTTTTTCCAGTTCAGACAATACAAACCTCAGAAACCATTGCAATCTACACTACAGAATGTTTCATTCATTCAGGCGAATCTTGAATTCATCTTGTTCTCCACTCCCAGCAGGTTTTCGTTTCACCACTGGTGAATGTCCAAGCAACCCAAGGCTGGTTTCAGCTGCGTGTTAACACTCGCAGCCGTGCTGTTCAATTGGCTATCCAGTGAACGCTGGTTAGCTCTTGATTTTCCTTCCACACACCGAGCCTTCAGAAATCATTCTTATCTCCACTTCAGAATGTTCCATTCGTTCCCTGCGAATCTGGAATTCCTCTGACTCTCCACACCAGGCAGATTTTCCTAACAACACTGGTGAATGACCAGGTAATCCAATGCTGGTTTTCAGCGGCTGTTCACACTCACAGCCTTGCTGTTCAATTGGCAATCCAGTCAAACCTAGTCAGCTCTTCATTTTCCTGTCCACACAACCCAGCGTTCAGAAATCATTGGAATCTCTACTACAGAAATTTCCATTCATTCACTGTGAATCTGGAAATACTCTGAATCTGCATTCCAGGAAGGCTTTCGTTACACCACTGATGAATGTCCAAGTAATGCAATGCTGCTTCTTAGTGGTCTGTTCACACTCGAAACCGTGCTGTTCATTGGCTATCCACTCAATATCGGTCAGCTCTTCAATATCCTGTCCAGACTATCCAGATTCCTAAATGTTGGCAATCACCACTACAGAATGTTCCATTCAATCACGCGAATCTGGAATTCATCAGAGTCTCCACTCCTGGAAGGTTTTCGTGACACCACGGGTAAATGTCCAAGGAAGACAATGCTGGTTTTAAGCCGCCTGCTAACACACTCAGCCGTGCTGTTCAATTTGCTATCCACCCAACCCTATTCAGCTCTACATTTTCCTGTCCTCATAACCCAACCTTCAGAAATAATTGGTATCTCCTCCACAGAATGTTCCGTTCATTCACTGCGAATCTTAAATTCATCTGACTCTCAACTCCCGGCGGGTTATCGTTACACCACTTGTGAATGTCCAAGTAAGCCAATGCTGGTTTCCAGTGGCCTGTTCATACTAAGAGACGTGCTGTTCATTTGGCTATCCACTCCACCCTGTTCAGCTCTACATTTTCGTGTCCACAAAACCCAGCCTTCAGAAATCATTGGAATCACCACTAGAGAATGTTCCATTCATTCACTGCGAATCTGGAATTCCTCTGAACCTCCACTCCTGGCAGGTTTTCGTTACGCCACTGGTGAATGTCCAAGTAACTCAATACTGGTTTTCAGAGGCATGTTCAACTCGCAGAAGTGCTGTTCAATGGGCTATCCACTCAATATTGGTCAGCTCTTCATTTTCCTCTCCACACAAACCAGCCTTCAGAAATCATTGGGCTCTCCACTACAGACTGTTCCATTCATTCACTGCGATTCTGCAATTCATCTGACTCTCCGCTCCAGGCAGGTTTTCATTACAGCACTGGTGAATGACCAAGTAATCCAATGCTGGTTTTCAGCCGCCTTTTCACATTCGCAGTGTGCTGTTCAATTGTCTATCCACTCAAACCTGGTCAGCCTTTCATTTTCTTTTCCACAATATCAGACTTCAGAAATCATTGGAATCGCCAGTACAGAATGTTCCATTCATTCACTGCCAATCTGGAATTCATCTGAATCTGCACTCCAGGTAGGCTTTCATTACACCACTTATGAATGTCCAAGTAACACAATGCTGGTTTTCAGCGGTCTGTTCACACTCTAAGCCCTGCTTTTTACTGGGTATCCACACAACTGTGGTCAGCTCTTCATTTTCATGTCCAAACAATCCAGACTTGAGAAATCATTGCAATCTCCAGTACAGAATGTTCCATTCATTCACTGCGAATCTGGAATTCAACTGAATCTCCACTACCTGCAGATTTATCTTACACCACTTGTGAATGTCCAAGTAAAACAATGCTGGTTTTCAGAGGCCTGTTCATGTTCGCAGTCGTGCTGTTCAATTGGCTATCCACTCAACCTGTTTTGCTCCTCATTTTCCTGTGCACACAACCCAGCCTTCAGAAATCATTGTAATCTCCACTACAGGATGTTCCATTCATTCACTGGGAATCTGGAATTCATCTGAATCTGCACTCCACGCAGGCTTTCGTTACACCACTGCTGAAAGTCGAAGTAATGCAATACTGGTTTTCAGTGGTCTGTTCACATTCGAAGCCGAGGCTTTTTACAGGCTATCCACTCAACACTGGTCAGCTCTTCATTTTCGTGTCCCCACAATCCAGATTTCAGAAATCATTGCAATCTCCACTACAGAATGTTCCATTCATTCACTGCGAGTCTGGAGTTTATCTGATTCTCCACTCCCGCCTGGTTAACATTACACCACTTGTGAATGTCCAAGTAAGCCAATGCTGGTTTTCAGAGGCCTGTTCATACTCGCAGCCGTGCTGTTTAATTGACAATTCACTCCACCCTGTTCAGCTCTTCATTGTCCCACCACACTACCAGCCTTCAGAAATCTTTGTTATCTCCACTACAGAATGTTCCATTCATTCACTGCGAATCTGGAATTCATCTGACTCTCAACTCCACGCAGGTTTTCATTACACCACTGTTGAATGTCCAAGTAACCCAATGCTGGTTTTCAGCGGCCTGTTCATATTCGCAGCCCTGCTGTTTACTTGGCTATCGATTCAAGCCTGGTCAGCTCTTCATTTTCCTGTCCACACAACACAGGCTTCAGAAATCATTGGAATCTCCTCTACAGAATGTTCCATTCATTCACTGCGAATGTGGAATTCAACTGACTCTCCACTCCATGCAGGTTTTCCTTACACCACTGATGAATGTCCAAGTAACCCAATGCTGGTTTTCAGCTGCATGTTCACACTCGCAGCCATGCTATACAATTGGCTTTCCACTAAATCCTGATTAGTTCTTGATTTTCCTTCCACACGACCCAGCCTTCAGAAATCGTTGGAATCTCCACTAGAGAATGTTCCATTCATTCACTGCGAATCTGGAATTCCTCTGAACCTCCACTCCCGGCAGGTTTTCGTTACACCACTGTTGAATGTCCAAGTAACCCAATGTTTTAAGTGTTTTCTTCACAAGCGCAGTGGTGCTGTTCAATTGGCTATCCACTCAACCCTGGCCAGCTCTACATTTTCCTGTCCACACCACAGAGACTGGAGAAATCATTGTTATCTCCACTACAGAATGTTCCATTCATTCACAGCGAATCTGGAATTCATCTGAATCTCCACTCCCGGCAGGTTTTCGTGACACCACTGGTAAATATCCAAGTAAGCCAATGCTGGTTTTAAGTGGCCTGCTCATACTCTCAGCCGTGCTGTTCAATTTGCTATCCACTCAACCCTCTTCAGCTCCATTTTCCTGTCCACATAACCCAAACTTCAGAAACAATTGGTATCTCCTCCACAGAATGTTCCATTCATTGACGGCAAATCTGAAATTCATCTAATTCTCAACTCCCGTCAGGTTTTCGTTACACCACTTGTGAATGTCCAATTAAGCCAAAGCTGGTTTTCAGTGGCCTGTTCTTACTACGAGACGTGCTGTTCATTTGGCTATCCATTCCACCCTGTTCAGCTCTACATTTTCGTGTCCACAAAACCCAGCCTTCAGAAATCATTGGAATCACCACTAGAGAATGTTCCATTCATTCACTGCGAATCTGGAATTCATCTGAATCTCCACTCCCGGCAGGTTTTCATTGCACCACTGCTGAATGTTCAAGTAACGCAATGATGGTTTTCAGCGGTCTATTCACACTCGAACCCGTGCTGTTCACGGTCTAGCGACTCAACACTGGTGAGTTCTTCTTTTTCCAGTTCAGACAATACAAACCTCAGAAACCATTGCAATCTACACTACAGAATGTTTCATTCATTCAGGCGAATCTTGAATTCATCTTGTTCTCCACTCCCAGCAGGTTTTCGTTTCACCACTGGTGAATGTCCAAGCAACCCAAGGCTGGTTTCAGCTGCGTGTTAACACTCGCAGCCGTGCTGTTCAATTGGCTATCCAGTGAACGCTGGTTAGCTCTTGATTTTCCTTCCACACACCGAGCCTTCAGAAATCATTCTTATCTCCACTTCAGAATGTTCCATTCGTTCCCTGCGAATCTGGAATTCCTCTGACTCTCCACACCAGGCAGATTTTCCTAACAACACTGGTGAATGACCAGGTAATCCAATGCTGGTTTTCAGCGGCTGTTCACACTCACAGCCTTGCTGTTCAATTGGCAATCCAGTCAAACCTAGTCAGCTCTTCATTTTCCTGTCCACACAACCCAGCGTTCAGAAATCATTGGAATCTCTACTACAGAAATTTCCATTCATTCACTGTGAATCTGGAAATACTCTGAATCTGCATTCCAGGAAGGCTTTCGTTACACCACTGATGAATGTCCAAGTAATGCAATGCTGCTTCTTAGTGGTCTGTTCACACTCGAAACCGTGCTGTTCATTGGCTATCCACTCAATATCGGTCAGCTCTTCAATATCCTGTCCAGACTATCCAGATTCCTAAATGTTGGCAATCACCACTACAGAATGTTCCATTCAATCACGCGAATCTGGAATTCATCAGAGTCTCCACTCCTGGAAGGTTTTCGTGACACCACTGGTAAATGTCCAAGGAAGACAATGCTGGTTTTAAGCCGCCTGCTAACACACTCAGCCGTGCTGTTCAATTTGCTATCCACCCAACCCTATTCAGCTCTACATTTTCCTGTCCTCATAACCCAACCTTCAGAAATAATTGGTATCTCCTCCACAGAATGTTCCGTTCATTCACTGCGAATCTTAAATTCATCTGACTCTCAACTCCCGGCGGGTTATCGTTACACCACTTGTGAATGTCCAAGTAAGCCAATGCTGGTTTTCAGTGGCCTGTTCATACTAAGAGACGTGCTGTTCATTTGGCTATCCACTCCACCCTGTTCAGCTCTACATTTTCGTGTCCACAAAACCCAGCCTTCAGAAATCATTGGAATCACCACTAGAGAATGTTCCATTCATTCACTGCGAATCTGGAATTCCTCTGAACCTCCACTCCTGGCAGGTTTTCGTTACGCCACTGGTGAATGTCCAAGTAACTCAATACTGGTTTTCAGAGGCATGTTCAACTCGCAGAAGTGCTGTTCAATGGGCTATCCACTCAATATTGGTCAGCTCTTCATTTTCCTCTCCACACAAACCAGCCTTCAGAAATCATTGGGCTCTCCACTACAGACTGTTCCATTCATTCACTGCGATTCTGCAATTCATCTGACTCTCCGCTCCAGGCAGGTTTTCATTACAGCATTGGTGAATGACCAAGTAATCCAATGCTGGTTTTCAGCCGCCTTTTCACACTCGCAGTGTGCTGTTCAATTGTCTATCCACTCAAACCTGGTCAGCCTTTCATTTTCTTTTCCACAATATCAGACTTCAGAAATCATTGGAATCGCCAGTACAGAATGTTCCATTCATTCACTGCCAATCTGGAATTCATCTGAATCTGCACTCCAGGTAGGCTTTCATTACACCACTTATGAATGTCCAAGTAACACAATGCTGGTTTTCAGCGGTCTGTTCACACTCTAAGCCCTGCTTTTTACTGGGTATCCACACAACTGTGGTCAGCTCTTCATTTTCATGTCCAAACAATCCAGACTTGAGAAATCATTGCAATCTCCAGTACAGAATGTTCCATTCATTCACTGCGAATCTGGAATTCAACTGAATCTCCACTACCTGCAGATTTATCTTACACCACTTGTGAATGTCCAAGTAAAACAATGCTGGTTTTCAGAGGCCTGTTCATGTTCGCAGTCGTGCTGTTCAATTGGCTATCCACTCAACCTGTTTTGCTCCTCATTTTCCTGTGCACACAACCCAGCCTTCAGAAATCATTGTAATCTCCACTACAGGATGTTCCATTCATTCACTGGGAATCTGGAATTCATCTGAATCTGCACTCCACGCAGGCTTTCGTTACACCACTGCTGAAAGTCGAAGTAATGCAATACTGGTTTTCAGTGGTCTGTTCACATTCGAAGCCGAGGCTTTTTACAGGCTATCCACTCAACACTGGTCAGCTCTTCATTTTCGTGTCCCCACAATCCAGATTTCAGAAATCATTGCAATCTCCACTACAGAATGTTCCATTCATTCACTGCGAGTCTGGAGTTTATCTGATTCTCCACTCCCGCCTGGTTAACATTACACCACTTGTGAATGTCCAAGTAAGCCAATGCTGGTTTTCAGAGGCCTGTTCATACTCGCAGCCGTGCTGTTTAATTGACAATTCACTCCACCCTGTTCAGCTCTTCATTGTCCCACCACACTACCAGCCTTCAGAAATCTTTGTTATCTCCACTACAGAATGTTCCATTCATTCACTGCGAATCTGGAATTCATCTGACTCTCAACTCCACGCAGGTTTTCATTACACCACTGTTGAATGTCCAAGTAACCCAATGCTGGTTTTCAGCGGCCTGTTCATATTCGCAGCCCTGCTGTTTACTTGGCTATCGATTCAAGCCTGGTCAGCTCTTCATTTTCCTGTCCACACAACACAGGCTTCAGAAATCATTGGAATCTCCTCTACAGAATGTTCCATTCATTCACTGCGAATGTGGAATTCAACTGACTCTCCACTCCATGCAGGTTTTCCTTACACCACTGATGAATGTCCAAGTAACCCAATGCTGGTTTTCAGCTGCATGTTCACACTCGCAGCCATGCTATACAATTGGCTTTCCACTAAATCCTGATTAGTTCTTGATTTTCCTTCCACACGACCCAGCCTTCAGAAATCGTTGGAATCTCCACTAGAGAATGTTCCATTCATTCACTGCGAATCTGGAATTCCTCTGAACCTCCACTCCCGGCAGGTTTTCGTTACACCACTGTTGAATGTCCAAGTAACCCAATGTTTTAAGTGTTTTCTTCACAAGCGCAGTGGTGCTGTTCAATTGGCTATCCACTCAACCCTGGCCAGCTCTACATTTTCCTGTCCACACCACAGAGACTGGAGAAATCATTGTTATCTCCACTACAGAATGTTCCATTCATTCACAGCGAATCTGGAATTCATCTGAATCTCCACTCCCGGCAGGTTTTCGTGACACCACTGGTAAATATCCAAGTAAGCCAATGCTGGTTTTAAGTGGCCTGCTCATACTCTCAGCCGTGCTGTTCAATTTGCTATCCACTCAACCCTCTTCAGCTCCATTTTCCTGTCCACATAACCCAAGCTTCAGAAACAATTGGTATCTCCTCCACAGAATGTTCCATTCATTGACGGCAAATCTGAAATTCATCTAATTCTCAACTCCCGTCAGGTTTTCGTTACACCACTTGTGAATGTCCAATTAAGCCAAAGCTGGTTTTCAGTGGCCTGTTCTTACTACGAGACGTGCTGTTCATTTGGCTATCCATTCCACCCTGTTCAGCTCTACATTTTCGTGTCCACAAAACCCAGCCTTCAGAAATCATTGGAATCACCACTAGAGAATGTTCCATTCATTTACTGCGAATCTGGAATTCATCTGAATCTCCACTCCCGGCAGGTTTTCATTGCACCACTGCTGAATGTTCAAGTAACGCAATGATGGTTTTCAGCGGTCTATTCACACTCGAACCCGTGCTGTTCACGGTCTAGCGACTCAACACTGGTGAGTTCTTCTTTTTCCAGTTCAGACAATACAAACCTCAGAAACCATTGCAATCTACACTACAGAATGTTTCATTCATTCAGGCGAATCTTGAATTCATCTTGTTCTCCACTCCCAGCAGGTTTTCGTTTCACCACTGGTGAATGTCCAAGCAACCCAAGGCTGGTTTCAGCTGCGTGTTAACACTCGCAGCCGTGCTGTTCAATTGGCTATCCAGTGAACGCTGGTTAGCTCTTGATTTTCCTTCCACACACCGAGCCTTCAGAAATCATTCTTATCTCCACTTCAGAATGTTCCATTCGTTCCCTGCGAATCTGGAATTCCTCTGACTCTCCACACCAGGCAGATTTTCCTAACAACACTGGTGAATGACCAGGTAATCCAATGCTGGTTTTCAGCGGCTGTTCACACTCACAGCCTTGCTGTTCAATTGGCAATCCAGTCAAACCTAGTCAGCTCTTCATTTTCCTGTCCACACAACCCAGCGTTCAGAAATCATTGGAATCTCTACTACAGAAATTTCCATTCATTCACTGTGAATCTGGAAATACTCTGAATCTGCATTCCAGGAAGGCTTTCGTTACACCACTGATGAATGTCCAAGTAATGCAATGCTGCTTCTTAGTGGTCTGTTCACACTCGAAACCGTGCTGTTCATTGGCTATCCACTCAATATCGGTCAGCTCTTCAATATCCTGTCCAGACTATCCAGATTCCTAAATGTTGGCAATCACCACTACAGAATGTTCCATTCAATCACGCGAATCTGGAATTCATCAGAGTCTCCACTCCTGGAAGGTTTTCGTGACACCACTGGTAAATGTCCAAGGAAGACAATGCTGGTTTTAAGCCGCCTGCTAACACACTCAGCCGTGCTGTTCAATTTGCTATCCACCCAACCCTATTCAGCTCTACATTTTCCTGTCCTCATAACCCAACCTTCAGAAATAATTGGTATCTCCTCCACAGAATGTTCCGTTCATTCACTGCGAATCTTAAATTCATCTGACTCTCAACTCCCGGCGGGTTATCGTTACACCACTTGTGAATGTCCAAGTAAGCCAATGCTGGTTTTCAGTGGCCTGTTCATACTAAGAGACGTGCTGTTCATTTGGCTATCCACTCCACCCTGTTCAGCTCTACATTTTCGTGTCCACAAAACCCAGCCTTCAGAAATCATTGGAATCACCACTAGAGAATGTTCCATTCATTCACTGCGAATCTGGAATTCCTCTGAACCTCCACTCCTGGCAGGTTTTCGTTACGCCACTGGTGAATGTCCAAGTAACTCAATACTGGTTTTCAGAGGCATGTTCAACTCGCAGAAGTGCTGTTCAATGGGCTATCCACTCAATATTGGTCAGCTCTTCATTTTCCTCTCCACACAAACCAGCCTTCAGAAATCATTGGGCTCTCCACTACAGACTGTTCCATTCATTCACTGCGATTCTGCAATTCATCTGACTCTCCGCTCCAGGCAGGTTTTCATTACAGCACTGGTGAATGACCAAGTAATCCAATGCTGGTTTTCAGCCGCCTTTTCACACTCGCAGTGTGCTGTTCAATTGTCTATCCACTCAAACCTGGTCAGCCTTTCATTTTCTTTTCCACAATATCAGACTTCAGAAATCATTGGAATCGCCAGTACAGAATGTTCCATTCATTCACTGCCAATCTGGAATTCATCTGAATCTGCACTCCAGGTAGGCTTTCATTACACCACTTATGAATGTCCAAGTAACACAATGCTGGTTTTCAGCGGTCTGTTCACACTCTAAGCCCTGCTTTTTACTGGGTATCCACACAACTGTGGTCAGCTCTTCATTTTCATGTCCAAACAATCCAGACTTGAGAAATCATTGCAATCTCCAGTACAGAATGTTCCATTCATTCACTGCGAATCTGGAATTCAACTGAATCTCCACTACCTGCAGATTTATCTTACACCACTTGTGAATGTCCAAGTAAAACAATGCTGGTTTTCAGAGGCCTGTTCATGTTCGCAGTCGTGCTGTTCAATTGGCTATCCACTCAACCTGTTTTGCTCCTCATTTTCCTGTGCACACAACCCAGCCTTCAGAAATCATTGTAATCTCCACTACAGGATGTTCCATTCATTCACTGGGAATCTGGAATTCATCTGAATCTGCACTCCACGCAGGCTTTCGTTACACCACTGCTGAAAGTCGAAGTAATGCAATACTGGTTTTCAGTGGTCTGTTCACATTCGAAGCCGAGGCTTTTTACAGGCTATCCACTCAACACTGGTCAGCTCTTCATTTTCGTGTCCCCACAATCCAGATTTCAGAAATCATTGCAATCTCCACTACAGAATGTTCCATTCATTCACTGCGAGTCTGGAGTTTATCTGATTCTCCACTCCCGCCTGGTTAACATTACACCACTTGTGAATGTCCAAGTAAGCCAATGCTGGTTTTCAGAGGCCTGTTCATACTCGCAGCCGTGCTGTTTAATTGACAATTCACTCCACCCTGTTCAGCTCTTCATTGTCCCACCACACTACCAGCCTTCAGAAATCTTTGTTATCTCCACTACAGAATGTTCCATTCATTCACTGCGAATCTGGAATTCATCTGACTCTCAACTCCACGCAGGTTTTCATTACACCACTGTTGAATGTCCAAGTAACCCAATGCTGGTTTTCAGCGGCCTGTTCATATTCGCAGCCCTGCTGTTTACTTGGCTATCGATTCAAGCCTGGTCAGCTCTTCATTTTCCTGTCCACACAACACAGGCTTCAGAAATCATTGGAATCTCCTCTACAGAATGTTCCATTCATTCACTGCGAATGTGGAATTCAACTGACTCTCCACTCCATGCAGGTTTTCCTTACACCACTGATGAATGTCCAAGTAACCCAATGCTGGTTTTCAGCTGCATGTTCACACTCGCAGCCATGCTATACAATTGGCTTTCCACTAAATCCTGATTAGTTCTTGATTTTCCTTCCACACGACCCAGCCTTCAGAAATCGTTGGAATCTCCACTAGAGAATGTTCCATTCATTCACTGCGAATCTGGAATTCCTCTGAACCTCCACTCCCGGCAGGTTTTCGTTACACCACTGTTGAATGTCCAAGTAACCCAATGTTTTAAGTGTTTTCTTCACAAGCGCAGTGGTGCTGTTCAATTGGCTATCCACTCAACCCTGGCCAGCTCTACATTTTCCTGTCCACACCACAGAGACTGGAGAAATCATTGTTATCTCCACTACAGAATGTTCCATTCATTCACAGCGAATCTGGAATTCATCTGAATCTCCACTCCCGGCAGGTTTTCGTGACACCACTGGTAAATATCCAAGTAAGCCAATGCTGGTTTTAAGTGGCCTGCTCATACTCTCAGCCGTGCTGTTCAATTTGCTATCCACTCAACCCTCTTCAGCTCCATTTTCCTGTCCACATAACCCAAACTTCAGAAACAATTGGTATCTCCTCCACAGAATGTTCCATTCATTGACGGCAAATCTGAAATTCATCTAATTCTCAACTCCCGTCAGGTTTTCGTTACACCACTTGTGAATGTCCAATTAAGCCAAAGCTGGTTTTCAGTGGCCTGTTCTTACTACGAGACGTGCTGTTCATTTGGCTATCCATTCCACCCTGTTCAGCTCTACATTTTCGTGTCCACAAAACCCAGCCTTCAGAAATCATTGGAATCACCACTAGAGAATGTTCCATTCATTCACTGCGAATCTGGAATTCATCTGAATCTCCACTCCCGGCAGGTTTTCATTGCACCACTGCTGAATGTTCAAGTAACGCAATGATGGTTTTCAGCGGTCTATTCACACTCGAACCCGTGCTGTTCACGGTCTAGCGACTCAACACTGGTGAGTTCTTCTTTTTCCAGTTCAGACAATACAAACCTCAGAAACCATTGCAATCTACACTACAGAATGTTTCATTCATTCAGGCGAATCTTGAATTCATCTTGTTCTCCACTCCCAGCAGGTTTTCGTTTCACCACTGGTGAATGTCCAAGCAACCCAAGGCTGGTTTCAGCTGCGTGTTAACACTCGCAGCCGTGCTGTTCAATTGGCTATCCAGTGAAAGCTGGTTAGCTCTTGATTTTCCTTCCACACACCGAGCCTTCAGAAATCATTCTTATCTCCACTTCAGAATGTTCCATTCGTTCCCTGCGAATCTGGAATTCCTCTGACTATCCACACCAGGCAGATTTTCCTAACAACACTGGTGAATGACCAGGTAATCCAATGCTGGTTTTCAGCGGCTGTTCACACTCACAGCCTTGCTGTTCAATTGGCAATCCAGTCAAACCTAGTCAGCTCTTCATTTTCCTGTCCACACAACCCAGCGTTCAGAAATCATTGGAATCTCTACTACAGAAATTTCCATTCATTCACTGTGAATCTGGAAATACTCTGAATCTGCATTCCAGGAAGGCTTTCGTTACACCACTGATGAATGTCCAAGTAATGCAATGCTGCTTCTTAGTGGTCTGTTCACACTCGAAACCGTGCTGTTCATTGGCTATCCACTCAATATCGGTCAGCTCTTCAATATCCTGTCCAGACTATCCAGATTCCTAAATGTTGGCAATCACCACTACAGAATGTTCCATTCAATCACGCGAATCTGGAATTCATCAGAGTCTCCACTCCTGGAAGGTTTTCGTGACACCACGGGTAAATGTCCAAGGAAGACAATGCTGGTTTTAAGCCGCCTGCTAACACACTCAGCCGTGCTGTTCAATTTGCTATCCACCCAACCCTATTCAGCTCTACATTTTCCTGTCCTCATAACCCAACCTTCAGAAATAATTGGTATCTCCTCCACAGAATGTTCCGTTCATTCACTGCGAATCTTAAATTCATCTGACTCTCAACTCCCGGCGGGTTATCGTTACACCACTTGTGAATGTCCAAGTAAGCCAATGCTGGTTTCCAGTGGCCTGTTCATACTAAGAGACGTGCTGTTCATTTGGCTATCCACTCCACCCTGTTCAGCTCTACATTTTCGTGTCCACAAAACCCAGCCTTCAGAAATCATTGGAATCACCACTAGAGAATGTTCCATTCATTCACTGCGAATCTGGAATTCCTCTGAACCTCCACTCCTGGCAGGTTTTCGTTACGCCACTGGTGAATGTCCAAGTAACTCAATACTGGTTTTCAGAGGCATGTTCAACTCGCAGAAGTGCTGTTCAATGGGCTATCCACTCAATATTGGTCAGCTCTTCATTTTCCTCTCCACACAAACCAGCCTTCAGAAATCATTGGGCTCTCCACTACAGACTGTTCCATTCATTCACTGCGATTCTGCAATTCATCTGACTCTCCGCTCCAGGCAGGTTTTCATTACAGCACTGGTGAATGACCAAGTAATCCAATGCTGGTTTTCAGCCGCCTTTTCACACTCGCAGTGTGCTGTTCAATTGTCTATCCACTCAAACCTGGTCAGCCTTTCATTTTCTTTTCCACAATATCAGACTTCAGAAATCATTGGAATCGCCAGTACAGAATGTTCCATTCATTCACTGCCAATCTGGAATTCATCTGAATCTGCACTCCAGGTAGGCTTTCATTACACCACTTATGAATGTCCAAGTAACACAATGCTGGTTTTCAGCGGTCTGTTCACACTCTAAGCCCTGCTTTTTACTGGGTATCCACACAACTGTGGTCAGCTCTTCATTTTCATGTCCAAACAATCCAGACTTGAGAAATCATTGCAATCTCCAGTACAGAATGTTCCATTCATTCACTGCGAATCTGGAATTCAACTGAATCTCCACTACCTGCAGATTTATCTTACACCACTTGTGAATGTCCAAGTAAAACAATGCTGGTTTTCAGAGGCCTGTTCATGTTCGCAGTCGTGCTGTTCAATTGGCTATCCACTCAACCTGTTTTGCTCCTCATTTTCCTGTGCACACAACCCAGCCTTCAGAAATCATTGTAATCTCCACTACAGGATGTTCCATTCATTCACTGGGAATCTGGAATTCATCTGAATCTGCACTCCACGCAGGCTTTCGTTACACCACTGCTGAAAGTCGAAGTAATGCAATACTGGTTTTCAGTGGTCTGTTCACATTCGAAGCCGAGGCTTTTTACAGGCTATCCACTCAACACTGGTCAGCTCTTCATTTTCGTGTCCCCACAATCCAGATTTCAGAAATCATTGCAATCTCCACTACAGAATGTTCCATTCATTCACTGCGAGTCTGGAGTTTATCTGATTCTCCACTCCCGCCTGGTTAACATTACACCACTTGTGAATGTCCAAGTAAGCCAATGCTGGTTTTCAGAGGCCTGTTCATACTCGCAGCCGTGCTGTTTAATTGACAATTCACTCCACCCTGTTCAGCTCTTCATTGTCCCACCACACTACCAGCCTTCAGAAATCTTTGTTATCTCCACTACAGAATGTTCCATTCATTCACTGCGAATCTGGAATTCATCTGACTCTCAACTCCACGCAGGTTTTCATTACACCACTGTTGAATGTCCAAGTAACCCAATGCTGGTTTTCAGCGGCCTGTTCATATTCGCAGCCCTGCTGTTTACTTGGCTATCGATTCAAGCCTGGTCAGCTCTTCATTTTCCTGTCCACACAACACAGGCTTCAGAAATCATTGGAATCTCCTCTACAGAATGTTCCATTCATTCACTGCGAATGTGGAATTCAACTGACTCTCCACTCCATGCAGGTTTTCCTTACACCACTGATGAATGTCCAAGTAACCCAATGCTGGTTTTCAGCTGCATGTTCACACTCGCAGCCATGCTATACAATTGGCTTTCCACTAAATCCTGATTAGTTCTTGATTTTCCTTCCACACGACCCAGCCTTCAGAAATCGTTGGAATCTCCACTAGAGAATGTTCCATTCATTCACTGCGAATCTGGAATTCCTCTGAACCTCCACTCCCGGCAGGTTTTCGTTACACCACTGTTGAATGTCCAAGTAACCCAATGTTTTAAGTGTTTTCTTCACAAGCGCAGTGGTGCTGTTCAATTGGCTATCCACTCAACCCTGGCCAGCTCTACATTTTCCTGTCCACACCACAGAGACTGGAGAAATCATTGTTATCTCCACTACAGAATGTTCCATTCATTCACAGCGAATCTGGAATTCATCTGAATCTCCACTCCCGGCAGGTTTTCGTGACACCACTGGTAAATATCCAAGTAAGCCAATGCTGGTTTTAAGTGGCCTGCTCATACTCTCAGCCGTGCTGTTCAATTTGCTATCCACTCAACCCTCTTCAGCTCCATTTTCCTGTCCACATAACCCAAGCTTCAGAAACAATTGGTATCTCCTCCACAGAATGTTCCATTCATTGACGGCAAATCTGAAATTCATCTAATTCTCAACTCCCGTCAGGTTTTCGTTACACCACTTGTGAATGTCCAATTAAGCCAAAGCTGGTTTTCAGTGGCCTGTTCTTACTACGAGACGTGCTGTTCATTTGGCTATCCATTCCACCCTGTTCAGCTCTACATTTTCGTGTCCACAAAACCCAGCCTTCAGAAATCATTGGAATCACCACTAGAGAATGTTCCATTCATTCACTGCGAATCTGGAATTCATCTGAATCTCCACTCCCGGCAGGTTTTCATTGCACCACTGCTGAATGTTCAAGTAACGCAATGATGGTTTTCAGCGGTCTATTCACACTCGAACCCGTGCTGTTCACGGTCTAGCGACTCAACACTGGTGAGTTCTTCTTTTTCCAGTTCAGACAATACAAACCTCAGAAACCATTGCAATCTACACTACAGAATGTTTCATTCATTCAGGCGAATCTTGAATTCATCTTGTTCTCCACTCCCAGCAGGTTTTCGTTTCACCACTGGTGAATGTCCAAGCAACCCAAGGCTGGTTTCAGCTGCGTGTTAACACTCGCAGCCGTGCTGTTCAATTGGCTATCCAGTGAACGCTGGTTAGCTCTTGATTTTCCTTCCACACACCGAGCCTTCAGAAATCATTCTTATCTCCACTTCAGAATGTTCCATTCGTTCCCTGCGAATCTGGAATTCCTCTGACTCTCCACACCAGGCAGATTTTCCTAACAACACTGGTGAATGACCAGGTAATCCAATGCTGGTTTTCAGCGGCTGTTCACACTCACAGCCTTGCTGTTCAATTGGCAATCCAGTCAAACCTAGTCAGCTCTTCATTTTCCTGTCCACACAACCCAGCGTTCAGAAATCATTGGAATCTCTACTACAGAAATTTCCATTCATTCACTGTGAATCTGGAAATACTCTGAATCTGCATTCCAGGAAGGCTTTCGTTACACCACTGATGAATGTCCAAGTAATGCAATGCTGCTTCTTAGTGGTCTGTTCACACTCGAAACCGTGCTGTTCATTGGCTATCCACTCAATATCGGTCAGCTCTTCAATATCCTGTCCAGACTATCCAGATTCCTAAATGTTGGCAATCACCACTACAGAATGTTCCATTCAATCACGCGAATCTGGAATTCATCAGAGTCTCCACTCCTGGAAGGTTTTCGTGACACCACTGGTAAATGTCCAAGGAAGACAATGCTGGTTTTAAGCCGCCTGCTAACACACTCAGCCGTGCTGTTCAATTTGCTATCCACCCAACCCTATTCAGCTCTACATTTTCCTGTCCTCATAACCCAACCTTCAGAAATAATTGGTATCTCCTCCACAGAATGTTCCGTTCATTCACTGCGAATCTTAAATTCATCTGACTCTCAACTCCCGGCGGGTTATCGTTACACCACTTGTGAATGTCCAAGTAAGCCAATGCTGGTTTCCAGTGGCCTGTTCATACTAAGAGACGTGCTCTTCATTTGGCTATCCACTCCACCCTGTTCAGCTCTACATTTTCGTGTCCACAAAACCCAGCCTTCAGAAATCATTGGAATCACCACTAGAGAATGTTCCATTCATTCACTGCGAATCTGGAATTCCTCTGAACCTCCACTCCTGGCAGGTTTTCGTTACGCCACTGGTGAATGTCCAAGTAACTCAATACTGGTTTTCAGAGGCATGTTCAACTCGCAGAAGTGCTGTTCAATGGGCTATCCACTCAATATTGGTCAGCTCTTCATTTTCCTCTCCACACAAACCAGCCTTCAGAAATCATTGGGCTCTCCACTACAGACTGTTCCATTCATTCACTGCGATTCTGCAATTCATCTGACTCTCCGCTCCAGGCAGGTTTTCATTACAGCACTGGTGAATGACCAAGTAATCCAATGCTGGTTTTCAGCCGCCTTTTCACACTCGCAGTGTGCTGTTCAATTGTCTATCCACTCAAACCTGGTCAGCCTTTCATTTTCTTTTCCACAATATCAGACTTCAGAAATCATTGGAATCGCCAGTACAGAATGTTCCATTCATTCACTGCCAATCTGGAATTCATCTGAATCTGCACTCCAGGTAGGCTTTCATTACACCACTTATGAATGTCCAAGTAACACAATGCTGGTTTTCAGCGGTCTGTTCACACTCTAAGCCCTGCTTTTTACTGGGTATCCACACAACTGTGGTCAGCTCTTCATTTTCATGTCCAAACAATCCAGACTTGAGAAATCATTGCAATCTCCAGTACAGAATGTTCCATTCATTCACTGCGAATCTGGAATTCAACTGAATCTCCACTACCTGCAGATTTATCTTACACCACTTGTGAATGTCCAAGTAAAACAATGCTGGTTTTCAGAGGCCTGTTCATGTTCGCAGTCGTGCTGTTCAATTGGCTATCCACTCAACCTGTTTTGCTCCTCATTTTCCTGTGCACACAACCCAGCCTTCAGAAATCATTGTAATCTCCACTACAGGATGTTCCATTCATTCACTGGGAATCTGGAATTCATCTGAATCTGCACTCCACGCAGGCTTTCGTTACACCACTGCTGAAAGTCGAAGTAATGCAATACTGGTTTTCAGTGGTCTGTTCACATTCGAAGCCGAGGCTTTTTACAGGCTATCCACTCAACACTGGTCAGCTCTTCATTTTCGTGTCCCCACAATCCAGATTTCAGAAATCATTGCAATCTCCACTACAGAATGTTCCATTCATTCACTGCGAGTCTGGAGTTTATCTGATTCTCCACTCCCGCCTGGTTAACATTACACCACTTGTGAATGTCCAAGTAAGCCAATGCTGGTTTTCAGAGGCCTGTTCATACTCGCAGCCGTGCTGTTTAATTGACAATTCACTCCACCCTGTTCAGCTCTTCATTGTCCCACCACACTACCAGCCTTCAGAAATCTTTGTTATCTCCACTACAGAATGTTCCATTCATTCACTGCGAATCTGGAATTCATCTGACTCTCAACTCCACGCAGGTTTTCATTACACCACTGTTGAATGTCCAAGTAACCCAATGCTGGTTTTCAGCGGCCTGTTCATATTCGCAGCCCTGCTGTTTACTTGGCTATCGATTCAAGCCTGGTCAGCTCTTCATTTTCCTGTCCACACAACACAGGCTTCAGAAATCATTGGAATCTCCTCTACAGAATGTTCCATTCATTCACTGCGAATGTGGAATTCAACTGACTCTCCACTCCATGCAGGTTTTCCTTACACCACTGATGAATGTCCAAGTAACCCAATGCTGGTTTTCAGCTGCATGTTCACACTCGCAGCCATGCTATACAATTGGCTTTCCACTAAATCCTGATTAGTTCTTGATTTTCCTTCCACACGACCCAGCCTTCAGAAATCGTTGGAATCTCCACTAGAGAATGTTCCATTCATTCACTGCGAATCTGGAATTCCTCTGAACCTCCACTCCCGGCAGGTTTTCGTTACACCACTGTTGAATGTCCAAGTAACCCAATGTTTTAAGTGTTTTCTTCACAAGCGCAGTGGTGCTGTTCAATTGGCTATCCACTCAACCCTGGCCAGCTCTACATTTTCCTGTCCACACCACAGAGACTGGAGAAATCATTGTTATCTCCACTACAGAATGTTCCATTCATTCACAGCGAATCTGGAATTCATCTGAATCTCCACTCCCGGCAGGTTTTCGTGACACCACTGGTAAATATCCAAGTAAGCCAATGCTGGTTTTAAGTGGCCTGCTCCTACTCTCAGCCGTGCTGTTCAATTTGCTATCCACTCAACCCTCTTCAGCTCCATTTTCCTGTCCACATAACCCAAACTTCAGAAAAATTGGTATCTCCTCCACAGAATGTTCCATTCATTGACGGCAAATCTGAAATTCATCTAATTCTCAACTCCCGTCAGGTTTTCGTTACACCACTTGTGAATGTCCAAATAAGCCAAAGCTGGTTTTCAGTGGCCTGTTCTTACTACGAGACGTGCTGTTCATTTGGCTATCCATTCCACCCTGTTCAGCTCTACATTTTCGTGTCCACAAAACCCAGCCTTCAGAAATCATTGGAATCACCACTAGAGAATGTTCCATTCATTTACTGCGAATCTGGAATTCATCTGAATCTCCACTCCCGGCAGGTTTTCATTGCACCACTGCTGAATGTTCAAGTAACGCAATGATGGTTTTCAGCGGTCTATTCACACTCGAACCCGTGCTGTTCACGGTCTAGCGACTCAACACTGGTGAGTTCTTCTTTTTCCAGTTCAGACAATACAAACCTCAGAAACCATTGCAATCTACACTACAGAATGTTTCATTCATTCAGGCGAATCTTGAATTCATCTTGTTCTCCACTCCCAGCAGGTTTTCGTTTCACCACTGGTGAATGTCCAAGCAACCCAAGGCTGGTTTCAGCTGCGTGTTAACACTCGCAGCCGTGCTGTTCAATTGGCTATCCAGTGAACGCTGGTTAGCTCTTGATTTTCCTTCCACACACCGAGCCTTCAGAAATCATTCTTATCTCCACTTCAGAATGTTCCATTCGTTCCCTGCGAATCTGGAATTCCTCTGACTCTCCACACCAGGCAGATTTTCCTAACAACACTGGTGAATGACCAGGTAATCCAATGCTGGTTTTCAGCGGCTGTTCACACTCACAGCCTTGCTGTTCAATTGGCAATCCAGTCAAACCTAGTCAGCTCTTCATTTTCCTGTCCACACAACCCAGCGTTCAGAAATCATTGGAATCTCTACTACAGAAATTTCCATTCATTCACTGTGAATCTGGAAATACTCTGAATCTGCATTCCAGGAAGGCTTTCGTTACACCACTGATGAATGTCCAAGTAATGCAATGCTGCTTCTTAGTGGTCTGTTCACACTCGAAACCGTGCTGTTCATTGGCTATCCACTCAATATCGGTCAGCTCTTCAATATCCTGTCCAGACTATCCAGATTCCTAAATGTTGGCAATCACCACTACAGAATGTTCCATTCAATCACGCGAATCTGGAATTCATCAGAGTCTCCACTCCTGGAAGGTTTTCGTGACACCACTGGTAAATGTCCAAGGAAGACAATGCTGGTTTTAAGCCGCCTGCTAACACACTCAGCCGTGCTGTTCAATTTGCTATCCACCCAACCCTATTCAGCTCTACATTTTCCTGTCCTCATAACCCAACCTTCAGAAATAATTGGTATCTCCTCCACAGAATGTTCCGTTCATTCACTGCGAATCTTAAATTCATCTGACTCTCAACTCCCGGCGGGTTATCGTTACACCACTTGTGAATGTCCAAGTAAGCCAATGCTGGTTTCCAGTGGCCTGTTCATACTAAGAGACGTGCTCTTCATTTGGCTATCCACTCCACCCTGTTCAGCTCTACATTCTCGTGTCCACAAAACCCAGCCTTCAGAAATCATTGGAATCACCACTAGAGAATGTTCCATTCATTCACTGCGAATCTGGAATTCCTCTGAACCTCCACTCCTGGCAGGTTTTCGTTACGCCACTGGTGAATGTCCAAGTAACTCAATACTGGTTTTCAGAGGCATGTTCAACTCGCAGAAGTGCTGTTCAATGGGCTATCCACTCAATATTGGTCAGCTCTTCATTTTCCTCTCCACACAAACCAGCCTTCAGAAATCATTGGGCTCTCCACTACAGACTGTTCCATTCATTCACTGCGATTCTGCAATTCATCTGACTCTCCGCTCCAGGCAGGTTTTCATTACAGCACTGGTGAATGACCAAGTAATCCAATGCTGGTTTTCAGCCGCCTTTTCACACTCGCAGTGTGCTGTTCAATTGTCTATCCACTCAAACCTGGTCAGCCTTTCATTTTCTTTTCCACAATATCAGACTTCAGAAATCATTGGAATCGCCAGTACAGAATGTTCCATTCATTCACTGCCAATCTGGAATTCATCTGAATCTGCACTCCAGGTAGGCTTTCATTACACCACTTATGAATGTCCAAGTAACACAATGCTGGTTTTCAGCGGTCTGTTCACACTCTAAGCCCTGCTTTTTACTGGGTATCCACACAACTGTGGTCAGCTCTTCATTTTCATGTCCAAACAATCCAGACTTGAGAAATCATTGCAATCTCCAGTACAGAATGTTCCATTCATTCACTGCGAATCTGGAATTCAACTGAATCTCCACTACCTGCAGATTTATCTTACACCACTTGTGAATGTCCAAGTAAAACAATGCTGGTTTTCAGAGGCCTGTTCATGTTCGCAGTCGTGCTGTTCAATTGGCTATCCACTCAACCTGTTTTGCTCCTCATTTTCCTGTGCACACAACCCAGCCTTCAGAAATCATTGTAATCTCCACTACAGGATGTTCCATTCATTCACTGGGAATCTGGAATTCATCTGAATCTGCACTCCACGCAGGCTTTCGTTACACCACTGCTGAAAGTCGAAGTAATGCAATACTGGTTTTCAGTGGTCTGTTCACATTCGAAGCCGAGGCTTTTTACAGGCTATCCACTCAACACTGGTCAGCTCTTCATTTTCGTGTCCCCACAATCCAGATTTCAGAAATCATTGCAATCTCCACTACAGAATGTTCCATTCATTCACTGCGAGTCTGGAGTTTATCTGATTCTCCACTCCCGCCTGGTTAACATTACACCACTTGTGAATGTCCAAGTAAGCCAATGCTGGTTTTCAGAGGCCTGTTCATACTCGCAGCCGTGCTGTTTAATTGACAATTCACTCCACCCTGTTCAGCTCTTCATTGTCCCACCACACTACCAGCCTTCAGAAATCTTTGTTATCTCCACTACAGAATGTTCCATTCATTCACTGCGAATCTGGAATTCATCTGACTCTCAACTCCACGCAGGTTTTCATTACACCACTGTTGAATGTCCAAGTAACCCAATGCTGGTTTTCAGCGGCCTGTTCATATTCGCAGCCCTGCTGTTTACTTGGCTATCGATTCAAGCCTGGTCAGCTCTTCATTTTCCTGTCCACACAACACAGGCTTCAGAAATCATTGGAATCTCCTCTACAGAATGTTCCATTCATTCACTGCGAATGTGGAATTCAACTGACTCTCCACTCCATGCAGGTTTTCCTTACACCACTGATGAATGTCCAAGTAACCCAATGCTGGTTTTCAGCTGCATGTTCACACTCGCAGCCATGCTATACAATTGGCTTTCCACTAAATCCTGATTAGTTCTTGATTTTCCTTCCACACGACCCAGCCTTCAGAAATCGTTGGAATCTCCACTAGAGAATGTTCCATTCATTCACTGCGAATCTGGAATTCCTCTGAACCTCCACTCCCGGCAGGTTTTCGTTACACCACTGTTGAATGTCCAAGTAACCCAATGTTTTAAGTGTTTTCTTCACAAGCGCAGTGGTGCTGTTCAATTGGCTATCCACTCAACCCTGGCCAGCTCTACATTTTCCTGTCCACACCACAGAGACTGGAGAAATCATTGTTATCTCCACTACAGAATGTTCCATTCATTCACAGCGAATCTGGAATTCATCTGAATCTCCACTCCCGGCAGGTTTTCGTGACACCACTGGTAAATATCCAAGTAAGCCAATGCTGGTTTTAAGTGGCCTGCTCATACTCTCAGCCGTGCTGTTCAATTTGCTATCCACTCAACCCTCTTCAGCTCCATTTTCCTGTCCACATAACCCAAGCTTCAGAAACAATTGGTATCTCCTCCACAGAATGTTCCATTCATTGACGGCAAATCTGAAATTCATCTAATTCTCAACTCCCGTCAGGTTTTCGTTACACCACTTGTGAATGTCCAATTAAGCCAAAGCTGGTTTTCAGTGGCCTGTTCTTACTACGAGACGTGCTGTTCATTTGGCTATCCATTCCACCCTGTTCAGCTCTACATTTTCGTGTCCACAAAACCCAGCCTTCAGAAATCATTGGAATCACCACTAGAGAATGTTCCATTCATTCACTGCGAATCTGGAATTCATCTGAATCTCCACTCCCGGCAGGTTTTCATTGCACCACTGCTGAATGTTCAAGTAACGCAATGATGGTTTTCAGCGGTCTATTCACACTCGAACCCGTGCTGTTCACGGTCTAGCGACTCAACACTGGTGAGTTCTTCTTTTTCCAGTTCAGACAATACAAACCTCAGAAACCATTGCAATCTACACTACAGAATGTTTCATTCATTCAGGCGAATCTTGAATTCATCTTGTTCTCCACTCCCAGCAGGTTTTCGTTTCACCACTGGTGAATGTCCAAGCAACCCAAGGCTGGTTTCAGCTGCGTGTTAACACTCGCAGCCGTGCTGTTCAATTGGCTATCCAGTGAACGCTGGTTAGCTCTTGATTTTCCTTCCACACACCGAGCCTTCAGAAATCATTCTTATCTCCACTTCAGAATGTTCCATTCGTTCCCTGCGAATCTGGAATTCCTCTGACTCTCCACACCAGGCAGATTTTCCTAACAACACTGGTGAATGACCAGGTAATCCAATGCTGGTTTTCAGCGGCTGTTCACACTCACAGCCTTGCTGTTCAATTGGCAATCCAGTCAAACCTAGTCAGCTCTTCATTTTCCTGTCCACACAACCCAGCGTTCAGAAATCATTGGAATCTCTACTACAGAAATTTCCATTCATTCACTGTGAATCTGGAAATACTCTGAATCTGCATTCCAGGAAGGCTTTCGTTACACCACTGATGAATGTCCAAGTAATGCAATGCTGCTTCTTAGTGGTCTGTTCACACTCGAAACCGTGCTGTTCATTGGCTATCCACTCAATATCGGTCAGCTCTTCAATATCCTGTCCAGACTATCCAGATTCCTAAATGTTGGCAATCACCACTACAGAATGTTCCATTCAATCACGCGAATCTGGAATTCATCAGAGTCTCCACTCCTGGAAGGTTTTCGTGACACCACTGGTAAATGTCCAAGGAAGACAATGCTGGTTTTAAGCCGCCTGCTAACACACTCAGCCGTGCTGTTCAATTTGCTATCCACCCAACCCTATTCAGCTCTACATTTTCCTGTCCTCATAACCCAACCTTCAGAAATAATTGGTATCTCCTCCACAGAATGTTCCGTTCATTCACTGCGAATCTTAAATTCATCTGACTCTCAACTCCCGGCGGGTTATCGTTACACCACTTGTGAATGTCCAAGTAAGCCAATGCTGGTTTTCAGTGGCCTGTTCATACTAAGAGACGTGCTGTTCATTTGGCTATCCACTCCACCCTGTTCAGCTCTACATTTTCGTGTCCACAAAACCCAGCCTTCAGAAATCATTGGAATCACCACTAGAGAATGTTCCATTCATTCACTGCGAATCTGGAATTCATCTGAACCTCCACTCCTGGCAGGTTTTCGTTACGCCACTGGTGAATGTCCAAGTAACTCAATACTGGTTTTCAGAGGCATGTTCAACTCGCAGAAGTGCTGTTCAATGGGCTATCCACTCAATATTGGTCAGCTCTTCATTTTCCTCTCCACACAAACCAGCCTTCAGAAATCATTGGGCTCTCCACTACAGACTGTTCCATTCATTCACTGCGATTCTGCAATTCATCTGACTCTCCGCTCCAGGCAGGTTTTCATTACAGCACTGGTGAATGACCAAGTAATCCAATGCTGGTTTTCAGCCGCCTTTTCACACTCGCAGTGTGCTGTTCAATTGTCTATCCACTCAAACCTGGTCAGCCTTTCATTTTCTTTTCCACAATATCAGACTTCAGAAATCATTGGAATCGCCAGTACAGAATGTTCCATTCATTCACTGCCAATCTGGAATTCATCTGAATCTGCACTCCAGGTAGGCTTTCATTACACCACTTATGAATGTCCAAGTAACACAATGCTGGTTTTCAGCGGTCTGTTCACACTCTAAGCCCTGCTTTTTACTGGGTATCCACACAACTGTGGTCAGCTCTTCATTTTCATGTCCAAACAATCCAGACTTGAGAAATCATTGCAATCTCCAGTACAGAATGTTCCATTCATTCACTGCGAATCTGGAATTCAACTGAATCTCCACTACCTGCAGATTTATCTTACACCACTTGTGAATGTCCAAGTAAAACAATGCTGGTTTTCAGAGGCCTGTTCATGTTCGCAGTCGTGCTGTTCAATTGGCTATCCACTCAACCTGTTTTGCTCCTCATTTTCCTGTGCACACAACCCAGCCTTCAGAAATCATTGTAATCTCCACTACAGGATGTTCCATTCATTCACTGGGAATCTGGAATTCATCTGAATCTGCACTCCACGCAGGCTTTCGTTACACCACTGCTGAAAGTCGAAGTAATGCAATACTGGTTTTCAGTGGTCTGTTCACATTCGAAGCCGAGGCTTTTTACAGGCTATCCACTCAACACTGGTCAGCTCTTCATTTTCGTGTCCCCACAATCCAGATTTCAGAAATCATTGCAATCTCCACTACAGAATGTTCCATTCATTCACTGCGAGTCTGGAGTTTATCTGATTCTCCACTCCCGCCTGGTTAACATTACACCACTTGTGAATGTCCAAGTAAGCCAATGCTGGTTTTCAGAGGCCTGTTCATACTCGCAGCCGTGCTGTTTAATTGACAATTCACTCCACCCTGTTCAGCTCTTCATTGTCCCACCACACTACCAGCCTTCAGAAATCTTTGTTATCTCCACTACAGAATGTTCCATTCATTCACTGCGAATCTGGAATTCATCTGACTCTCAACTCCACGCAGGTTTTCATTACACCACTGTTGAATGTCCAAGTAACCCAATGCTGGTTTTCAGCGGCCTGTTCATATTCGCAGCCCTGCTGTTTACTTGGCTATCGATTCAAGCCTGGTCAGCTCTTCATTTTCCTGTCCACACAACACAGGCTTCAGAAATCATTGGAATCTCCTCTACAGAATGTTCCATTCATTCACTGCGAATGTGGAATTCAACTGACTCTCCACTCCATGCAGGTTTTCCTTACACCACTGATGAATGTCCAAGTAACCCAATGCTGGTTTTCAGCTGCATGTTCACACTCGCAGCCATGCTATACAATTGGCTTTCCACTAAATCCTGATTAGTTCTTGATTTTCCTTCCACACGACCCAGCCTTCAGAAATCGTTGGAATCTCCACTAGAGAATGTTCCATTCATTCACTGCGAATCTGGAATTCCTCTGAACCTCCACTCCCGGCAGGTTTTCGTTACACCACTGTTGAATGTCCAAGTAACCCAATGTTTTAAGTGTTTTCTTCACAAGCGCAGTGGTGCTGTTCAATTGGCTATCCACTCAACCCTGGCCAGCTCTACATTTTCCTGTCCACACCACAGAGACTGGAGAAATCATTGTTATCTCCACTACAGAATGTTCCATTCATTCAGAGCGAATCTGGAATTCATCTGAATCTCCACTCCCGGCAGGTTTTCGTGACACCACTGGTAAATATCCAAGTAAGCCAATGCTGGTTTTAAGTGGCCTGCTCATACTCTCAGCCGTGCTGTTCAATTTGCTATCCACTCAACCCTCTTCAGCTCCATTTTCCTGTCCACATAACCCAAACTTCAGAAACAATTGGTATCTCCTCCACAGAATGTTCCATTCATTGACGGCAAATCTGAAATTCATCTAATTCTCAACTCCCGTCAGGTTTTCGTTACACCACTTGTGAATGTCCAATTAAGCCAAAGCTGGTTTTCAGTGGCCTGTTCTTACTACGAGACGTGCTGTTCATTTGGCTATCCATTCCACCCTGTTCAGCTCTACATTTTCGTGTCCACAAAACCCAGCCTTCAGAAATCATTGGAATCACCACTAGAGAATGTTCCATTCATTCACTGCGAATCTGGAATTCATCTGAATCTCCACTCCCGGCAGGTTTTCATTGCACCACTGCTGAATGTTCAAGTAACGCAATGATGGTTTTCAGCGGTCTATTCACACTCGAACCCGTGCTGTTCACGGTCTAGCGACTCAACACTGGTGAGTTCTTCTTTTTCCAGTTCAGACAATACAAACCTCAGAAACCATTGCAATCTACACTACAGAATGTTTCATTCATTCAGACGAATCTTGAATTCATCTTGTTCTCCACTCCCAGCAGGTTT
Source organism: Sorex fumeus (assembly GCF_029834395.1). Lineage (NCBI taxonomy): Eukaryota > Metazoa > Chordata > Mammalia > Eulipotyphla > Soricidae > Sorex > Sorex fumeus. The sequence continues at coordinate 41,170 of NW_026606343.1, forward strand.
TCGTTTCACCACTGGTGAATGTCCAAGCAACCCAAGGCTGGTTTCAGCTGCGTGTTAACACTCGCAGCCTTGCTGTTCAATTGGCTATCCAGTGAACGCTGGTTAGCTCTTGATTTTCCTTCCACACACCGAGCCTTCAGAAATCATTCTTATCTCCACTTCAGAATGTTCCATTCGTTCCCTGCGAATCTGGAATTCCTCTGACTCTCCACACCAGGCAGATTTTCCTAACAACACTGGTGAATGACCAGGTAATCCAATGCTGGTTTTCAGCGGCTGTTCACACTCACAGCCTTGCTGTTCAATTGGCAATCCAGTCAAACCTAGTCAGCTCTTCATTTTCCTGTCCACACAACCCAGCGTTCAGAAATCATTGGAATCTCTACTACAGAAATTTCCATTCATTCACTGTGAATCTGGAAATACTCTGAATCTGCATTCCAGGAAGGCTTTCGTTACACCACTGATGAATGTCCAAGTAATGCAATGCTGCTTCTTAGTGGTCTGTTCACACTCGAAACCGTGCTGTTCATTGGCTATCCACTCAATATCGGTCAGCTCTTCAATATCCTGTCCAGACTATCCAGATTCCTAAATGTTGGCAATCACCACTACAGAATGTTCCATTCAATCACGCGAATCTGGAATTCATCAGAGTCTCCACTCCTGGAAGGTTTTCGTGACACCACTGGTAAATGTCCAAGGAAGACAATGCTGGTTTTAAGCCGCCTGCTAACACACTCAGCCGTGCTGTTCAATTTGCTATCCACCCAACCCTATTCAGCTCTACATTTTCCTGTCCTCATAACCCAACCTTCAGAAATAATTGGTATCTCCTCCACAGAATGTTCCGTTCATTCACTGCGAATCTTAAATTCATCTGACTCTCAACTCCCGGCGGGTTATCGTTACACCACTTGTGAATGTCCAAGTAAGCCAATGCTGGTTTCCAGTGGCCTGTTCATACTAAGAGACGTGCTGTTCATTTGGCTATCCACTCCACCCTGTTCAGCTCTACATTCTCGTGTCCACAAAACCCAGCCTTCAGAAATCATTGGAATCACCACTAGAGAATGTTCCATTCATTCACTGCGAATCTGGAATTCCTCTGAACCTCCACTCCTGGCAGGTTTTCGTTACGCCACTGGTGAATGTCCAAGTAACTCAATACTGGTTTTCAGAGGCATGTTCAACTCGCAGAAGTGCTGTTCAATGGGCTATCCACTCAATATTGGTCAGCTCTTCATTTTCCTCTCCACACAAACCAGCCTTCAGAAATCATTGGGCTCTCCACTACAGACTGTTCCATTCATTCACTGCGATTCTGCAATTCATCTGACTCTCCGCTCCAGGCAGGTTTTCATTACAGCACTGGTGAATGACCAAGTAATCCAATGCTGGTTTTCAGCCGCCTTTTCACACTCGCAGTGTGCTGTTCAATTGTCTATCCACTCAAACCTGGTCAGCCTTTCATTTTCTTTTCCACAATATCAGACTTCAGAAATCATTGGAATCGCCAGTACAGAATGTTCCATTCATTCACTGCCAATCTGGAATTCATCTGAATCTGCACTCCAGGTAGGCTTTCATTACACCACTTATGAATGTCCAAGTAACACAATGCTGGTTTTCAGCGGTCTGTTCACACTCTAAGCCCTGCTTTTTACTGGGTATCCACACAACTGTGGTCAGCTCTTCATTTTCATGTCCAAACAATCCAGACTTGAGAAATCATTGCAATCTCCAGTACAGAATGTTCCATTCATTCACTGCGAATCTGGAATTCAACTGAATCTCCACTACCTGCAGATTTATCTTACACCACTTGTGAATGTCCAAGTAAAACAATGCTGGTTTTCAGAGGCCTGTTCATGTTCGCAGTCGTGCTGTTCAATTGGCTATCCACTCAACCTGTTTTGCTCCTCATTTTCCTGTGCACACAACCCAGCCTTCAGAAATCATTGTAATCTCCACTACAGGATGTTCCATTCATTCACTGGGAATCTGGAATTCATCTGAATCTGCACTCCACGCAGGCTTTCGTTACACCACTGCTGAAAGTCGAAGTAATGCAATACTGGTTTTCAGTGGTCTGTTCACATTCGAAGCCGAGGCTTTTTACAGGCTATCCACTCAACACTGGTCAGCTCTTCATTTTCGTGTCCCCACAATCCAGATTTCAGAAATCATTGCAATCTCCACTACAGAATGTTCCATTCATTCACTGCGAGTCTGGAGTTTATCTGATTCTCCACTCCCGCCTGGTTAACATTACACCACTTGTGAATGTCCAAGTAAGCCAATGCTGGTTTTCAGAGGCCTGTTCATACTCGCAGCCGTGCTGTTTAATTGACAATTCACTCCACCCTGTTCAGCTCTTCATTGTCCCACCACACTACCAGCCTTCAGAAATCTTTGTTATCTCCACTACAGAATGTTCCATTCATTCACTGCGAATCTGGAATTCATCTGACTCTCAACTCCACGCAGGTTTTCATTACACCACTGTTGAATGTCCAAGTAACCCAATGCTGGTTTTCAGCGGCCTGTTCATATTCGCAGCCCTGCTGTTTACTTGGCTATCGATTCAAGCCTGGTCAGCTCTTCATTTTCCTGTCCACACAACACAGGCTTCAGAAATCATTGGAATCTCCTCTACAGAATGTTCCATTCATTCACTGCGAATGTGGAATTCAACTGACTCTCCACTCCATGCAGGTTTTCCTTACACCACTGATGAATGTCCAAGTAACCCAATGCTGGTTTTCAGCTGCATGTTCACACTCGCAGCCATGCTATACAATTGGCTTTCCACTAAATCCTGATTAGTTCTTGATTTTCCTTCCACACGACCCAGCCTTCAGAAATCGTTGGAATCTCCACTAGAGAATGTTCCATTCATTCACTGCGAATCTGGAATTCCTCTGAACCTCCACTCCCGGCAGGTTTTCGTTACACCACTGTTGAATGTCCAAGTAACCCAATGTTTTAAGTGTTTTCTTCACAAGCGCAGTGGTGCTGTTCAATTGGCTATCCACTCAACCCTGGCCAGCTCTACATTTTCCTGTCCACACCACAGAGACTGGAGAAATCATTGTTATCTCCACTACAGAATGTTCCATTCATTCAGAGCGAATCTGGAATTCATCTGAATCTCCACTCCCGGCAGGTTTTCGTGACACCACTGGTAAATATCCAAGTAAGCCAATGCTGGTTTTAAGTGGCCTGCTCATACTCTCAGCCGTGCTGTTCAATTTGCTATCCACTCAACCCTCTTCAGCTCCATTTTCCTGTCCACATAACCCAAGCTTCAGAAACAATTGGTATCTCCTCCACAGAATGTTCCATTCATTGACGGCAAATCTGAAATTCATCTAATTCTCAACTCCCGTCAGGTTTTCGTTACACCACTTGTGAATGTCCAATTAAGCCAAAGCTGGTTTTCAGTGGCCTGTTCTTACTACGAGACGTGCTGTTCATTTGGCTATCCATTCCACCCTGTTCAGCTCTACATTTTCGTGTCCACAAAACCCAGCCTTCAGAAATCATTGGAATCACCACTAGAGAATGTTCCATTCATTCACTGCGAATCTGGAATTCATCTGAATCTCCACTCCCGGCAGGTTTTCATTGCACCACTGCTGAATGTTCAAGTAACGCAATGATGGTTTTCAGCGGTCTATTCACACTCGAACCCGTGCTGTTCACGGTCTAGCGACTCAACACTGGTGAGTTCTTCTTTTTCCAGTTCAGACAATACAAACCTCAGAAACCATTGCAATCTACACTACAGAATGTTTCATTCATTCAGGCGAATCTTGAATTCATCTTGTTCTCCACTCCCAGCAGGTTTTCGTTTCACCACTGGTGAATGTCCAAGCAACCCAAGGCTGGTTTCAGCTGCGTGTTAACACTCGCAGCCGTGCTGTTCAATTGGCTATCCAGTGAACGCTGGTTAGCTCTTGATTTTCCTTCCACACACCGAGCCTTCAGAAATCATTCTTATCTCCACTTCAGAATGTTCCATTCGTTCCCTGCGAATCTGGAATTCCTCTGACTCTCCACACCAGGCAGATTTTCCTAACAACACTGGTGAATGACCAGGTAATCCAATGCTGGTTTTCAGCGGCTGTTCACACTCACAGCCTTGCTGTTCAATTGGCAATCCAGTCAAACCTAGTCAGCTCTTCATTTTCCTGTCCACACAACCCAGCGTTCAGAAATCATTGGAATCTCTACTACAGAAATTTCCATTCATTCACTGTGAATCTGGAAATACTCTGAATCTGCATTCCAGGAAGGCTTTCGTTACACCACTGATGAATGTCCAAGTAATGCAATGCTGCTTCTTAGTGGTCTGTTCACACGCGAAACCGTGCTGTTCATTGGCTATCCACTCAATATCGGTCAGCTCTTCAATATCCTGTCCAGACTATCCAGATTCCTAAATGTTGGCAATCACCACTACAGAATGTTCCATTCAATCACGCGAATCTGGAATTCATCAGAGTCTCCACTCCTGGAAGGTTTTCGTGACACCACTGGTAAATGTCCAAGGAAGACAATGCTGGTTTTAAGCCGCCTGCTAACACACTCAGCCGTGCTGTTCAATTTGCTATCCACCCAACCCTATTCAGCTCTACATTTTCCTGTCCTCATAACCCAACCTTCAGAAATAATTGGTATCTCCTCCACAGAATGTTCCGTTCATTCACTGCGAATCTTAAATTCATCTGACTCTCAACTCCCGGCGGGTTATCGTTACACCACTTGTGAATGTCCAAGTAAGCCAATGCTGGTTTTCAGTGGCCTGTTCATACTAAGAGACGTGCTGTTCATTTGGCTATCCACTCCACCCTGTTCAGCTCTACATTTTCGTGTCCACAAAACCCAGCCTTCAGAAATCATTGGAATCACCACTAGAGAATGTTCCATTCATTCACTGCGAATCTGGAATTCCTCTGAACCTCCACTCCTGGCAGGTTTTCGTTACGCCACTGGTGAATGTCCAAGTAACTCAATACTGGTTTTCAGAGGCATGTTCAACTCGCAGAAGTGCTGTTCAATGGGCTATCCACTCAATATTGGTCAGCTCTTCATTTTCCTCTCCACACAAACCAGCCTTCAGAAATCATTGGGCTCTCCACTACAGACTGTTCCATTCATTCACTGCGATTCTGCAATTCATCTGACTCTCCGCTCCAGGCAGGTTTTCGTTACAGCACTGGTGAATGACCAAGTAATCCAATGCTGGTTTTCAGCCGCCTTTTCACACTCGCAGTGTGCTGTTCAATTGTCTATCCACTCAAACCTGGTCAGCCTTTCATTTTCTTTTCCACAATATCAGACTTCAGAAATCATTGGAATCGCCAGTACAGAATGTTCCATTTATTCACTGCCAATCTGGAATTCATCTGAATCTGCACTCCAGGTAGGCTTTCATTACACCACTTATGAATGTCCAAGTAACACAATGCTGGTTTTCAGCGGTCTGTTCACACTCTAAGCCCTGCTTTTTACTGGGTATCCACACAACTGTGGTCAGCTCTTCATTTTCATGTCCAAACAATCCAGACTTGAGAAATCATTGCAATCTCCAGTACAGAATGTTCCATTCATTCACTGCGAATCTGGAATTCAACTGAATCTCCACTACCTGCAGATTTATCTTACACCACTTGTGAATGTCCAAGTAAAACAATGCTGGTTTTCAGAGGCCTGTTCATGTTCGCAGTCGTGCTGTTCAATTGGCTATCCACTCAACCTGTTTTGCTCCTCATTTTCCTGTGCACACAACCCAGCCTTCAGAAATCATTGTAATCTCCACTACAGGATGTTCCATTCATTCACTGGGAATCTGGAATTCATCTGAATCTGCACTCCACGCAGGCTTTCGTTACACCACTGCTGAAAGTCGAAGTAATGCAATACTGGTTTTCAGTGGTCTGTTCACATTCGAAGCCGAGGCTTTTTACAGGCTATCCACTCAACACTGGTCAGCTCTTCATTTTCGTGTCCCCACAATCCAGATTTCAGAAATCATTGCAATCTCCACTACAGAATGTTCCATTCATTCACTGCGAGTCTGGAGTTTATCTGATTCTCCACTCCCGCCTGGTTAACATTACACCACTTGTGAATGTCCAAGTAAGCCAATGCTGGTTTTCAGAGGCCTGTTCATACTCGCAGCCGTGCTGTTTAATTGACAATTCACTCCACCCTGTTCAGCTCTTCATTGTCCCACCACACTACCAGCCTTCAGAAATCTTTGTTATCTCCACTACAGAATGTTCCATTCATTCACTGCGAATCTGGAATTCATCTGACTCTCAACTCCACGCAGGTTTTCATTACACCACTGTTGAATGTCCAAGTAACCCAATGCTGGTTTTCAGCGGCCTGTTCATATTCGCAGCCCTGCTGTTTACTTGGCTATCGATTCAAGCCTGGTCAGCTCTTCATTTTCCTGTCCACACAACACAGGCTTCAGAAATCATTGGAATCTCCTCTACAGAATGTTCCATTCATTCACTGCGAATGTGGAATTCAACTGACTCTCCACTCCATGCAGGTTTTCCTTACACCACTGATGAATGTCCAAGTAACCCAATGCTGGTTTTCAGCTGCATGTTCACACTCGCAGCCATGCTATACAATTGGCTTTCCACTAAATCCTGATTAGTTCTTGATTTTCCTTCCACACGACCCAGCCTTCAGAAATCGTTGGAATCTCCACTAGAGAATGTTCCATTCATTCACTGCGAATCTGGAATTCCTCTGAACCTCCACTCCCGGCAGGTTTTCGTTACACCACTGTTGAATGTCCAAGTAACCCAATGTTTTAAGTGTTTTCTTCACAAGCGCAGTGGTGCTGTTCAATTGGCTATCCACTCAACCCTGGCCAGCTCTACATTTTCCTGTCCACACCACAGAGACTGGAGAAATCATTGTTATCTCCACTACAGAATGTTCCATTCATTCACAGCGAATCTGGAATTCATCTGAATCTCCACTCCCGGCAGGTTTTCGTGACACCACTGGTAAATATCCAAGTAAGCCAATGCTGGTTTTAAGTGGCCTGCTCATACTCTCAGCCGTGCTGTTCAATTTGCTATCCACTCAACCCTCTTCAGCTCCATTTTCCTGTCCACATAACCCAAGCTTCAGAAACAATTGGTATCTCCTCCACAGAATGTTCCATTCATTGACGGCAAATCTGAAATTCATCTAATTCTCAACTCCCGTCAGGTTTTCGTTACACCACTTGTGAATGTCCAATTAAGCCAAAGCTGGTTTTCAGTGGCCTGTTCTTACTACGAGACGTGCTGTTCATTTGGCTATCCATTCCACCCTGTTCAGCTCTACATTTTCGTGTCCACAAAACCCAGCCTTCAGAAATCATTGGAATCACCACTAGAGAATGTTCCATTCATTCACTGCGAATCTGGAATTCATCTGAATCTCCACTCCCGGCAGGTTTTCATTGCACCACTGCTGAATGTTCAAGTAACGCAATGATGGTTTTCAGCGGTCTATTCACACTCGAACCCGTGCTGTTCACGGTCTAGCGACTCAACACTGGTGAGTTCTTCTTTTTCCAGTTCAGACAATACAAACCTCAGAAACCATTGCAATCTACACTACAGAATGTTTCATTCATTCAGGCGAATCTTGAATTCATCTTGTTCTCCACTCCCAGCAGGTTTTCGTTTCACCACTGGTGAATGTCCAAGCAACCCAAGGCTGGTTTCAGCTGCGTGTTAACACTCGCAGCCGTGCTGTTCAATTGGCTATCCAGTGAACGCTGGTTAGCTCTTGATTTTCCTTCCACACACCGAGCCTTCAGAAATCATTCTTATCTCCACTTCAGAATGTTCCATTCGTTCCCTGCGAATCTGGAATTCCTCTGACTCTCCACACCAGGCAGATTTTCCTAACAACACTGGTGAATGACCAGGTAATCCAATGCTGGTTTTCAGCGGCTGTTCACACTCACAGCCTTGCTGTTCAATTGGCAATCCAGTCAAACCTAGTCAGCTCTTCATTTTCCTGTCCACACAACCCAGCGTTCAGAAATCATTGGAATCTCTACTACAGAAATTTCCATTCATTCACTGTGAATCTGGAAATACTCTGAATCTGCATTCCAGGAAGGCTTTCGTTACACCACTGATGAATGTCCAAGTAATGCAATGCTGCTTCTTAGTGGTCTGTTCACACTCGAAACCGTGCTGTTCATTGGCTATCCACTCAATATCGGTCAGCTCTTCAATATCCTGTCCAGACTATCCAGATTCCTAAATGTTGGCAATCACCACTACAGAATGTTCCATTCAATCACGCGAATCTGGAATTCATCAGAGTCTCCACTCCTGGAAGGTTTTCGTGACACCACTGGTAAATGTCCAAGGAAGACAATGCTGGTTTTAAGCCGCCTGCTAACACACTCAGCCGTGCTGTTCAATTTGCTATCCACCCAACCCTATTCAGCTCTACATTTTCCTGTCCTCATAACCCAAACTTCAGAAATAATTGGTATCTCCTCCACAGAATGTTCCGTTCATTCACTGCGAATCTTAAATTCATCTGACTCTCAACTCCCGGCGGGTTATCGTTACACCACTTGTGAATGTCCAAGTAAGCCAATGCTGGTTTTCAGTGGCCTGTTCATACTAAGAGACGTGCTGTTCATTTGGCTATCCACTCCACCCTGTTCAGCTCTACATTTTCGTGTCCACAAAACCCAGCCTTCAGAAATCATTGGAATCACCACTAGAGAATGTTCCATTCATTCACTGCGAATCTGGAATTCCTCTGAACCTCCACTCCTGGCAGGTTTTCGTTACGCCACTGGTGAATGTCCAAGTAACTCAATACTGGTTTTCAGAGGCATGTTCAACTCGCAGAAGTGCTGTTCAATGGGCTATCCACTCAATATTGGTCAGCTCTTCATTTTCCTCTCCACACAAACCAGCCTTCAGAAATCATTGGGCTCTCCACTACAGACTGTTCCATTCATTCACTGCGATTCTGCAATTCATCTGACTCTCCGCTCCAGGCAGGTTTTCATTACAGCACTGGTGAATGACCAAGTAATCCAATGCTGGTTTTCAGCCGCCTTTTCACACTCGCAGTGTGCTGTTCAATTGTCTATCCACTCAAACCTGGTCAGCCTTTCATTTTCTTTTCCACAATATCAGACTTCAGAAATCATTGGAATCGCCAGTACAGAATGTTCCATTCATTCACTGCCAATCTGGAATTCATCTGAATCTGCACTCCAGGTAGGCTTTCATTACACCACTTATGAATGTCCAAGTAACACAATGCTGGTTTTCAGCGGTCTGTTCACACTCTAAGCCCTGCTTTTTACTGGGTATCCACACAACTGTGGTCAGCTCTTCATTTTCATGTCCAAACAATCCAGACTTGAGAAATCATTGCAATCTCCAGTACAGAATGTTCCATTCATTCACTGCGAATCTGGAATTCAACTGAATCTCCACTACCTGCAGATTTATCTTACACCACTTGTGAATGTCCAAGTAAAACAATGCTGGTTTTCAGAGGCCTGTTCATGTTCGCAGTCGTGCTGTTCAATTGGCTATCCACTCAACCTGTTTTGCTCCTCATTTTCCTGTGCACACAACCCAGCCTTCAGAAATCATTGTAATCTCCACTACAGGATGTTCCATTCATTCACTGGGAATCTGGAATTCATCTGAATCTGCACTCCACGCAGGCTTTCGTTACACCACTGCTGAAAGTCGAAGTAATGCAATACTGGTTTTCAGTGGTCTGTTCACATTCGAAGCCGAGGCTTTTTACAGGCTATCCACTCAACACTGGTCAGCTCTTCATTTTCGTGTCCCCACAATCCAGATTTCAGAAATCATTGCAATCTCCACTACAGAATGTTCCATTCATTCACTGCGAGTCTGGAGTTTATCTGATTCTCCACTCCCGCCTGGTTAACATTACACCACTTGTGAATGTCCAAGTAAGCCAATGCTGGTTTTCAGAGGCCTGTTCATACTCGCAGCCGTGCTGTTTAATTGACAATTCACTCCACCCTGTTCAGCTCTTCATTGTCCCACCACACTACCAGCCTTCAGAAATCTTTGTTATCTCCACTACAGAATGTTCCATTCATTCACTGCGAATCTGGAATTCATCTGACTCTCAACTCCACGCAGGTTTTCATTACACCACTGTTGAATGTCCAAGTAACCCAATGCTGGTTTTCAGCGGCCTGTTCATATTCGCAGCCCTGCTGTTTACTTGGCTATCGATTCAAGCCTGGTCAGCTCTTCATTTTCCTGTCCACACAACACAGGCTTCAGAAATCATTGGAATCTCCTCTACAGAATGTTCCATTCATTCACTGCGAATGTGGAATTCAACTGACTCTCCACTCCATGCAGGTTTTCCTTACACCACTGATGAATGTCCAAGTAACCCAATGCTGGTTTTCAGCTGCATGTTCACACTCGCAGCCATGCTATACAATTGGCTTTCCACTAAATCCTGATTAGTTCTTGATTTTCCTTCCACACGACCCAGCCTTCAGAAATCGTTGGAATCTCCACTAGAGAATGTTCCATTCATTCACTGCGAATCTGGAATTCCTCTGAACCTCCACTCCCGGCAGGTTTTCGTTACACCACTGTTGAATGTCCAAGTAACCCAATGTTTTAAGTGTTTTCTTCACAAGCGCAGTGGTGCTGTTCAATTGGCTATCCACTCAACCCTGGCCAGCTCTACATTTTCCTGTCCACACCACAGAGACTGGAGAAATCATTGTTATCTCCACTACAGAATGTTCCATTCATTCACAGCGAATCTGGAATTCATCTGAATCTCCACTCCCGGCAGGTTTTCGTGACACCACTGGTAAATATCCAAGTAAGCCAATGCTGGTTTTAAGTGGCCTGCTCATACTCTCAGCCGTGCTGTTCAATTTGCTATCCACTCAACCCTCTTCAGCTCCATTTTCCTGTCCACATAACCCAAGCTTCAGAAACAATTGGTATCTCCTCCACAGAATGTTCCATTCATTGACGGCAAATCTGAAATTCATCTAATTCTCAACTCCCGTCAGGTTTTCGTTACACCACTTGTGAATGTCCAATTAAGCCAAAGCTGGTTTTCAGTGGCCTGTTCTTACTACGAGACGTGCTGTTCATTTGGCTATCCATTCCACCCTGTTCAGCTCTACATTTTCGTGTCCACAAAACCCAGCCTTCAGAAATCATTGGAATCACCACTAGAGAATGTTCCATTCATTCACTGCGAATCTGGAATTCATCTGAATCTCCACTCCCGGCAGGTTTTCATTGCACCACTGCTGAATGTTCAAGTAACGCAATGATGGTTTTCAGCGGTCTATTCACACTCGAACCCGTGCTGTTCACGGTCTAGCGACTCAACACTGGTGAGTTCTTCTTTTTCCAGTTCAGACAATACAAACCTCAGAAACCATTGCAATCTACACTACAGAATGTTTCATTCATTCAGGCGAATCTTGAATTCATCTTGTTCTCCACTCCCAGCAGGTTTTCGTTTCACCACTGGTGAATGTCCAAGCAACCCAAGGCTGGTTTCAGCTGCGTGTTAACACTCGCAGCCGTGCTGTTCAATTGGCTATCCAGTGAACGCTGGTTAGCTCTTGATTTTCCTTCCACACACCGAGCCTTCAGAAATCATTCTTATCTCCACTTCAGAATGTTCCATTCGTTCCCTGCGAATCTGGAATTCCTCTGACTCTCCACACCAGGCAGATTTTCCTAACAACACTGGTGAATGACCAGGTAATCCAATGCTGGTTTTCAGCGGCTGTTCACACTCACAGCCTTGCTGTTCAATTGGCAATCCAGTCAAACCTAGTCAGCTCTTCATTTTCCTGTCCACACAACCCAGCGTTCAGAAATCATTGGAATCTCTACTACAGAAATTTCCATTCATTCACTGTGAATCTGGAAATACTCTGAATCTGCATTCCAGGAAGGCTTTCGTTACACCACTGATGAATGTCCAAGTAATGCAATGCTGCTTCTTAGTGGTCTGTTCACACTCGAAACCGTGCTGTTCATTGGCTATCCACTCAATATCGGTCAGCTCTTCAATATCCTGTCCAGACTATCCAGATTCCTAAATGTTGGCAATCACCACTACAGAATGTTCCATTCAATCACGCGAATCTGGAATTCATCAGAGTCTCCACTCCTGGAAGGTTTTCGTGACACCACTGGTAAATGTCCAAGGAAGACAATGCTGGTTTTAAGCCGCCTGCTAACACACTCAGCCGTGCTGTTCAATTTGCTATCCACCCAACCCTATTCAGCTCTACATTTTCCTGTCCTCATAACCCAACCTTCAGAAATAATTGGTATCTCCTCCACAGAATGTTCCGTTCATTCACTGCGAATCTTAAATTCATCTGACTCTCAACTCCCGGCGGGTTATCGTTACACCACTTGTGAATGTCCAAGTAAGCCAATGCTGGTTTTCAGTGGCCTGTTCATACTAAGAGACGTGCTGTTCATTTGGCTATCCACTCCACCCTGTTCAGCTCTACATTTTCGTGTCCACAAAACCCAGCCTTCAGAAATCATTGGAATCACCACTAGAGAATGTTCCATTCATTCACTGCGAATCTGGAATTCCTCTGAACCTCCACTCCTGGCAGGTTTTCGTTACGCCACTGGTGAATGTCCAAGTAACTCAATACTGGTTTTCAGAGGCATGTTCATCTCGCAGAAGTGCTGTTCAATGGGCTATCCACTCAATATTGGTCAGCTCTTCATTTTCCTCTCCACACAAACCAGCCTTCAGAAATCATTGGGCTCTCCACTACAGACTGTTCCATTCATTCACTGCGATTCTGCAATTCATCTGACTCTCCGCTCCAGGCAGGTTTTCATTACAGCACTGGTGAATGACCAAGTAATCCAATGCTGGTTTTCAGCCGCCTTTTCACACTCGCAGTGTGCTGTTCAATTGTCTATCCACTCAAACCTGGTCAGCCTTTCATTTTCTTTTCCACAATATCAGACTTCAGAAATCATTGGAATCGCCAGTACAGAATGTTCCATTCATTCACTGCCAATCTGGAATTCATCTGAATCTGCACTCCAGGTAGGCTTTCATTACACCACTTATGAATGTCCAAGTAACACAATGCTGGTTTTCAGCGGTCTGTTCACACTCTAAGCCCTGCTTTTTACTGGGTATCCACACAACTGTGGTCAGCTCTTCATTTTCATGTCCAAACAATCCAGACTTGAGAAATCATTGCAATCTCCAGTACAGAATGTTCCATTCATTCACTGCGAATCTGGAATTCAACTGAATCTCCACTACCTGCAGATTTATCTTACACCACTTGTGAATGTCCAAGTAAAACAATGCTGGTTTTCAGAGGCCTGTTCATGTTCGCAGTCGTGCTGTTCAATTGGCTATCCACTCAACCTGTTTTGCTCCTCATTTTCCTGTGCACACAACCCAGCCTTCAGAAATCATTGTAATCTCCACTACAGGATGTTCCATTCATTCACTGGGAATCTGGAATTCATCTGAATCTGCACTCCACGCAGGCTTTCGTTACACCACTGCTGAAAGTCGAAGTAATGCAATACTGGTTTTCAGTGGTCTGTTCACATTCGAAGCCGAGGCTTTTTACAGGCTATCCACTCAACACTGGTCAGCTCTTCATTTTCGTGTCCCCACAATCCAGATTTCAGAAATCATTGCAATCTCCACTACAGAATGTTCCATTCATTCACTGCGAGTCTGGAGTTTATCTGATTCTCCACTCCCGCCTGGTTAACATTACACCACTTGTGAATGTCCAAGTAAGCCAATGCTGGTTTTCAGAGGCCTGTTCATACTCGCAGCCGTGCTGTTTAATTGACAATTCACTCCACCCTGTTCAGCTCTTCATTGTCCCACCACACTACCAGCCTTCAGAAATCTTTGTTATCTCCACTACAGAATGTTCCATTCATTCACTGCGAATCTGGAATTCATCTGACTCTCAACTCCACGCAGGTTTTCATTACACCACTGTTGAATGTCCAAGTAACCCAATGCTGGTTTTCAGCGGCCTGTTCATATTCGCAGCCCTGCTGTTTACTTGGCTATCGATTCAAGCCTGGTCAGCTCTTCATTTTCCTGTCCACACAACACAGGCTTCAGAAATCATTGGAATCTCCTCTACAGAATGTTCCATTCATTCACTGCGAATGTGGAATTCAACTGACTCTCCACTCCATGCAGGTTTTCCTTACACCACTGATGAATGTCCAAGTAACCCAATGCTGGTTTTCAGCTGCATGTTCACACTCGCAGCCATGCTATACAATTGGCTTTCCACTAAATCCTGATTAGTTCTTGATTTTCCTTCCACACGACCCAGCCTTCAGAAATCGTTGGAATCTCCACTAGAGAATGTTCCATTCATTCACTGCGAATCTGGAATTCCTCTGAACCTCCACTCCCGGCAGGTTTTCGTTACACCACTGTTGAATGTCCAAGTAACCCAATGTTTTAAGTGTTTTCTTCACAAGCGCAGTGGTGCTGTTCAATTGGCTATCCACTCAACCCTGGCCAGCTCTACATTTTCCTGTCCACACCACAGAGACTGGAGAAATCATTGTTATCTCCACTACAGAATGTTCCATTCATTCACAGCGAATCTGGAATTCATCTGAATCTCCACTCCCGGCAGGTTTTCGTGACACCACTGGTAAATATCCAAGTAAGCCAATGCTGGTTTTAAGTGGCCTGCTCATACTCTCAGCCGTGCTGTTCAATTTGCTATCCACTCAACCCTCTTCAGCTCCATTTTCCTGTCCACATAACCCAAGCTTCAGAAACAATTGGTATCTCCTCCACAGAATGTTCCATTCATTGACGGCAAATCTGAAATTCATCTAATTCTCAACTCCCGTCAGGTTTTCGTTACACCACTTGTGAATGTCCAATTAAGCCAAAGCTGGTTTTCAGTGGCCTGTTCTTACTACGAGACGTGCTGTTCATTTGGCTATCCATTCCACCCTGTTCAGCTCTACATTTTCGTGTCCACAAAACCCAGCCTTCAGAAATCATTGGAATCACCACTAGAGAATGTTCCATTCATTCACTGCGAATCTGGAATTCATCTGAATCTCCACTCCCGGCAGGTTTTCATTGCACCACTGCTGAATGTTCAAGTAACGCAATGATGGTTTTCAGCGGTCTATTCACACTCGAACCCGTGCTGTTCACGGTCTAGCGACTCAACACTGGTGAGTTCTTCTTTTTCCAGTTCAGACAATACAAACCTCAGAAACCATTGCAATCTACACTACAGAATGTTTCATTCATTCAGGCGAATCTTGAATTCATCTTGTTCTCCACTCCCAGCAGGTTTTCGTTTCACCACTGGTGAATGTCCAAGCAACCCAAGGCTGGTTTCAGCTGCGTGTTAACACTCGCAGCCGTGCTGTTCAATTGGCTATCCAGTGAACGCTGGTTAGCTCTTGATTTTCCTTACACACACCGAGCCTTCAGAAATCATTCTTATCTCCACTTCAGAATGTTCCATTCGTTCCCTGCGAATCTGGAATTCCTCTGACTCTCCACACCAGGCAGATTTTCCTAACAACACTGGTGAATGACCAGGTAATCCAATGCTGGTTTTCAGCGGCTGTTCACACTCACAGCCTTGCTGTTCAATTGGCAATCCAGTCAAACCTAGTCAGCTCTTCATTTTCCTGTCCACACAACCCAGCGTTCAGAAATCATTGGAATCTCTACTACAGAAATTTCCATTCATTCACTGTGAATCTGGAAATAATCTGAATCTGCATTCCAGGAAGGCTTTCGTTACACCACTGATGAATGTCCAAGTAATGCAATGCTGCTTCTTAGTGGTCTGTTCACACGCGAAACCGTGCTGTTCATTGGCTATCCACTCAATATCGGTCAGCTCTTCAATATCCTGTCCAGACTATCCAGATTCCTAAATGTTGGCAATCACCACTACAGAATGTTCCATTCAATCACGCGAATCTGGAATTCATCAGAGTCTCCACTCCTGGAAGGTTTTCGTGACACCACTGGTAAATGTCCAAGGAAGACAATGCTGGTTTTAAGCCGCCTGCTAACACACTCAGCCGTGCTGTTCAATTTGCTATCCACCCAACCCTATTCAGCTCTACATTTTCCTGTCCTCATAACCCAACCTTCAGAAATAATTGGTATCTCCTCCACAGAATGTTCCGTTCATTCACTGCGAATCTTAAATTCATCTGACTCTCAACTCCCGGCGGGTTATCGTTACACCACTTGTGAATGTCCAAGTAAGCCAATGCTGGTTTTCAGTGGCCTGTTCATACTAAGAGACGTGCTGTTCATTTGGCTATCCACTCCACCCTGTTCAGCTCTACATTTTCGTGTCCACAAAACCCAGCCTTCAGAAATCATTGGAATCACCACTAGAGAATGTTCCATTCATTCACTGCGAATCTGGAATTCCTCTGAACCTCCACTCCTGGCAGGTTTTCGTTACGCCACTGGTGAATGTCCAAGTAACTCAATACTGGTTTTCAGAGGCATGTTCAACTCGCAGAAGTGCTGTTCAATGGGCTATCCACTCAATATTGGTCAGCTCTTCATTTTCCTCTCCACACAAACCAGCCTTCAGAAATCATTGGGCTCTCCACTACAGACTGTTCCATTCATTCACTGCGATTCTGCAATTCATCTGACTCTCCGCTCCAGGCAGGTTTTCGTTACAGCACTGGTGAATGACCAAGTAATCCAATGCTGGTTTTCAGCCGCCTTTTCACACTCGCAGTGTGCTGTTCAATTGTCTATCCACTCAAACCTGGTCAGCCTTTCATTTTCTTTTCCACAATATCAGACTTCAGAAATCATTGGAATCGCCAGTACAGAATGTTCCATTCATTCACTGCCAATCTGGAATTCATCTGAATCTGCACTCCAGGTAGGCTTTCATTACACCACTTATGAATGTCCAAGTAACACAATGCTGGTTTTCAGCGGTCTGTTCACACTCTAAGCCCTGCTTTTTACTGGGTATCCACACAACTGTGGTCAGCTCTTCATTTTCATGTCCAAACAATCCAGACTTGAGAAATCATTGCAATCTCCAGTACAGAATGTTCCATTCATTCACTGCGAATCTGGAATTCAACTGAATCTCCACTACCTGCAGATTTATCTTACACCACTTGTGAATGTCCAAGTAAAACAATGCTGGTTTTCAGAGGCCTGTTCATGTTCGCAGTCGTGCTGTTCAATTGGCTATCCACTCAACCTGTTTTGCTCCTCATTTTCCTGTGCACACAACCCAGCCTTCAGAAATCATTGTAATCTCCACTACAGGATGTTCCATTCATTCACTGGGAATCTGGAATTCATCTGAATCTGCACTCCACGCAGGCTTTCGTTACACCACTGCTGAAAGTCGAAGTAATGCAATACTGGTTTTCAGTGGTCTGTTCACATTCGAAGCCGAGGCTTTTTACAGGCTATCCACTCAACACTGGTCAGCTCTTCATTTTCGTGTCCCCACAATCCAGATTTCAGAAATCATTGCAATCTCCACTACAGAATGTTCCATTCATTCACTGCGAGTCTGGAGTTTATCTGATTCTCCACTCCCGCCTGGTTAACATTACACCACTTGTGAATGTCCAAGTAAGCCAATGCTGGTTTTCAGAGGCCTGTTCATACTCGCAGCCGTGCTGTTTAATTGACAATTCACTCCACCCTGTTCAGCTCTTCATTGTCCCACCACACTACCAGCCTTCAGAAATCTTTGTTATCTCCACTACAGAATGTTCCATTCATTCACTGCGAATCTGGAATTCATCTGACTCTCAACTCCACGCAGGTTTTCATTACACCACTGTTGAATGTCCAAGTAACCCAATGCTGGTTTTCAGCGGCCTGTTCATATTCGCAGCCCTGCTGTTTACTTGGCTATCGATTCAAGCCTGGTCAGCTCTTCATTTTCCTGTCCACACAACACAGGCTTCAGAAATCATTGGAATCTCCTCTACAGAATGTTCCATTCATTCACTGCGAATGTGGAATTCAACTGACTCTCCACTCCATGCAGGTTTTCCTTACACCACTGATGAATGTCCAAGTAACCCAATGCTGGTTTTCAGCTGCATGTTCACACTCGCAGCCATGCTATACAATTGGCTTTCCACTAAATCCTGATTAGTTCTTGATTTTCCTTCCACACGACCCAGCCTTCAGAAATCGTTGGAATCTCCACTAGAGAATGTTCCATTCATTCACTGCGAATCTGGAATTCCTCTGAACCTCCACTCCCGGCAGGTTTTCGTTACACCACTGTTGAATGTCCAAGTAACCCAATGTTTTAAGTGTTTTCTTCACAAGCGCAGTGGTGCTGTTCAATTGGCTATCCACTCAACCCTGGCCAGCTCTACATTTTCCTGTCCACACCACAGAGACTGGAGAAATCATTGTTATCTCCACTACAGAATGTTCCATTCATTCACAGCGAATCTGGAATTCATCTGAATCTCCACTCCCGGCAGGTTTTCGTGACACCACTGGTAAATATCCAAGTAAGCCAATGCTGGTTTTAAGTGGCCTGCTCATACTCTCAGCCGTGCTGTTCAATTTGCTATCCACTCAACCCTCTTCAGCTCCATTTTCCTGTCCACATAACCCAAGCTTCAGAAACAATTGGTATCTCCTCCACAGAATGTTCCATTCATTGACGGCAAATCTGAAATTCATCTAATTCTCAACTCCCGTCAGGTTTTCGTTACACCACTTGTGAATGTCCAATTAAGCCAAAGCTGGTTTTCAGTGGCCTGTTCTTACTACGAGACGTGCTGTTCATTTGGCTATCCATTCCACCCTGTTCAGCTCTACATTTTCGTGTCCACAAAACCCAGCCTTCAGAAATCATTGGAATCACCACTAGAGAATGTTCCATTCATTCACTGCGAATCTGGAATTCATCTGAATCTCCACTCCCGGCAGGTTTTCATTGCACCACTGCTGAATGTTCAAGTAACGCAATGATGGTTTTCAGCGGTCTATTCACACTCGAACCCGTGCTGTTCACGGTCTAGCGACTCAACACTGGTGAGTTCTTCTTTTTCCAGTTCAGACAATACAAACCTCAGAAACCATTGCAATCTACACTACAGAATGTTTCATTCATTCAGGCGAATCTTGAATTCATCTTGTTCTCCACTCCCAGCAGGTTTTCGTTTCACCACTGGTGAATGTCCAAGCAACCCAAGGCTGGTTTCAGCTGCGTGTTAACACTCGCAGCCGTGCTGTTCAATTGGCTATCCAGTGAACGCTGGTTAGCTCTTGATTTTCCTTCCACACACCGAGCCTTCAGAAATCATTCTTATCTCCACTTCAGAATGTTCCATTCGTTCCCTGCGAATCTGGAATTCCTCTGACTCTCCACACCAGGCAGATTTTCCTAACAACACTGGTGAATGACCAGGTAATCCAATGCTGGTTTTCAGCGGCTGTTCACACTCACAGCCTTGCTGTTCAATTGGCAATCCAGTCAAACCTAGTCAGCTCTTCATTTTCCTGTCCACACAACCCAGCGTTCAGAAATCATTGGAATCTCTACTACAGAAATTTCCATTCATTCACTGTGAATCTGGAAATACTCTGAATCTGCATTCCAGGAAGGCTTTCGTTACACCACTGATGAATGTCCAAGTAATGCAATGCTGCTTCTTAGTGGTCTGTTCACACGCGAAACCGTGCTGTTCATTGGCTATCCACTCAATATCGGTCAGCTCTTCAATATCCTGTCCAGACTATCCAGATTCCTAAATGTTGGCAATCACCACTACAGAATGTTCCATTCAATCACGCGAATCTGGAATTCATCAGAGTCTCCACTCCTGGAAGGTTTTCGTGACACCACTGGTAAATGTCCAAGGAAGACAATGCTGGTTTTAAGCCGCCTGCTAACACACTCAGCCGTGCTGTTCAATTTGCTATCCACCCAACCCTATTCAGCTCTACATTTTCCTGTCCTCATAACCCAACCTTCAGAAATAATTGGTATCTCCTCCACAGAATGTTCCGTTCATTCACTGCGAATCTTAAATTCATCTGACTCTCAACTCCCGGCGGGTTATCGTTACACCACTTGTGAATGTCCAAGTAAGCCAATGCTGGTTTTCAGTGGCCTGTTCATACTAAGAGACGTGCTGTTCATTTGGCTATCCACTCCACCCTGTTCAGCTCTACATTTTCGTGTCCACAAAACCCAGCCTTCAGAAATCATTGGAATCACCACTAGAGAATGTTCCATTCATTCACTGCGAATCTGGAATTCCTCTGAACCTCCACTCCTGGCAGGTTTTCGTTACGCCACTGGTGAATGTCCAAGTAACTCAATACTGGTTTTCAGAGGCATGTTCAACTCGCAGAAGTGCTGTTCAATGGGCTATCCACTCAATATTGGTCAGCTCTTCATTTTCCTCTCCACACAAACCAGCCTTCAGAAATCATTGGGCTCTCCACTACAGACGGTTCCATTCATTCACTGCGATTCTGCAATTCATCTGACTCTCCGCTCCAGGCAGGTTTTCATTACAGCACTGGTGAATGACCAAGTAATCCAATGCTGGTTTTCAGCCGCCTTTTCACACTCGCAGTGTGCTGTTCAATTGTCTATCCACTCAAACCTGGTCAGCCTTTCATTTTCTTTTCCACAATATCAGACTTCAGAAATCATTGGAATCGCCAGTACAGAATGTTCCATTCATTCACTGCCAATCTGGAATTCATCTGAATCTGCACTCCAGGTAGGCTTTCATTACACCACTTATGAATGTCCAAGTAACACAATGCTGGTTTTCAGCGGTCTGTTCACACTCTAAGCCCTGCTTTTTACTGGGTATCCACACAACTGTGGTCAGCTCTTCATTTTCATGTCCAAACAATCCAGACTTGAGAAATCATTGCAATCTCCAGTACAGAATGTTCCATTCATTCACTGCGAATCTGGAATTCAACTGAATCTCCACTACCTGCAGATTTATCTTACACCACTTGTGAATGTCCAAGTAAAACAATGCTGGTTTTCAGAGGCCTGTTCATGTTCGCAGTCGTGCTGTTCAATTGGCTATCCACTCAACCTGTTTTGCTCCTCATTTTCCTGTGCACACAACCCAGCCTTCAGAAATCATTGTAATCTCCACTACAGGATGTTCCATTCATTCACTGGGAATCTGGAATTCATCTGAATCTGCACTCCACGCAGGCTTTCGTTACACCACTGCTGAAAGTCGAAGTAATGCAATACTGGTTTTCAGTGGTCTGTTCACATTCGAAGCCGAGGCTTTTTACAGGCTATCCACTCAACACTGGTCAGCTCTTCATTTTCGTGTCCCCACAATCCAGATTTCAGAAATCATTGCAATCTCCACTACAGAATGTTCCATTCATTCACTGCGAGTCTGGAGTTTATCTGATTCTCCACTCCCGCCTGGTTAACATTACACCACTTGTGAATGTCCAAGTAAGCCAATGCTGGTGTTCAGAGGCCTGTTCATACTCGCAGCCGTGCTGTTTAATTGACAATTCACTCCACCCTGTTCAGCTCTTCATTGTCCCACCACACTACCAGCCATCAGAAATCTTTGTTATCTCCACTACAGAATGTTCCATTCATTCACTGCGAATCTGGAATTCATCTGACTCTCAACTCCACGCAGGTTTTCATTACACCACTGTTGAATGTCCAAGTAACCCAATGCTGGTTTTCAGCGGCCTGTTCATATTCGCAGCCCTGCTGTTTACTTGGCTATCGATTCAAGCCTGGTCAGCTCTTCATTTTCCTGTCCACACAACACAGGCTTCAGAAATCATTGGAATCTCCTCTACAGAATGTTCCATTCATTCACTGCGAATGTGGAATTCAACTGACTCTCCACTCCATGCAGGTTTTCCTTACACCACTGATGAATGTCCAAGTAACCCAATGCTGGTTTTCAGCTGCATGTTCACACTCGCAGCCATGCTATACAATTGGCTTTCCACTAAATCCTGATTAGTTCTTGATTTTCCTTCCACACGACCCAGCCTTCAGAAATCGTTGGAATCTCCACTAGAGAATGTTCCATTCATTCACTGCGAATCTGGAATTCCTCTGAACCTCCACTCCCGGCAGGTTTTCGTTACACCACTGTTGAATGTCCAAGTAACCCAATGTTTTAAGTGTTTTCTTCACAAGCGCAGTGGTGCTGTTCAATTGGCTATCCACTCAACCCTGGCCAGCTCTACATTTTCCTGTCCACACCACAGAGACTGGAGAAATCATTGTTATCTCCACTACAGAATGTTCCATTCATTCACAGCGAATCTGGAATTCATCTGAATCTCCACTCCCGGCAGGTTTTCGTGACACCACTGGTAAATATCCAAGTAAGCCAATGCTGGTTTTAAGTGGCCTGCTCATACTCTCAGCCGTGCTGTTCAATTTGCTATCCACTCAACCCTCTTCAGCTCCATTTTCCTGTCCACATAACCCAAGCTTCAGAAACAATTGGTATCTCCTCCACAGAATGTTCCATTCATTGACGGCAAATCTGAAATTCATCTAATTCTCAACTCCCGTCAGGTTTTCGTTACACCACTTGTGAATGTCCAATTAAGCCAAAGCTGGTTTTCAGTGGCCTGTTCTTACTACGAGACGTGCTGTTCATTTGGCTATCCATTCCACCCTGTTCAGCTCTACATTTTCGTGTCCACAAAACCCAGCCTTCAGAAATCATTGGAATCACCACTAGAGAATGTTCCATTCATTCACTGCGAATCTGGAATTCATCTGAATCTCCACTCCCGGCAGGTTTTCATTGCACCACTGCTGAATGTTCAAGTAACGCAATGATGGTTTTCAGCGGTCTATTCACACTCGAACCCGTGCTGTTCACGGTCTAGCGACTCAACACTGGTGAGTTCTTCTTTTTCCAGTTCAGACAATACAAACCTCAGAAACCATTGCAATCTACACTACAGAATGTTTCATTCATTCAGGCGAATCTTGAATTCATCTTGTTCTCCACTCCCAGCAGGTTTTCGTTTCACCACTGGTGAATGTCCAAGCAACCCAAGGCTGGTTTCAGCTGCGTGTTAACACTCGCAGCCGTGCTGTTCAATTGGCTATCCAGTGAACGCTGGTTAGCTCTTGATTTTCCTTCCACACACCGAGCCTTCAGAAATCATTCTTATCTCCACTTCAGAATGTTCCATTCGTTCCCTGCGAATCTGGAATTCCTCTGACTCTCCACACCAGGCAGATTTTCCTAACAACACTGGTGAATGACCAGGTAATCCAATGCTGGTTTTCAGCGGCTGTTCACACTCACAGCCTTGCTGTTCAATTGGCAATCCAGTCAAACCTAGTCAGCTCTTCATTTTCCTGTCCACACAACCCAGCGTTCAGAAATCATTGGAATCTCTACTACAGAAATTTCCATTCATTCACTGTGAATCTGGAAATACTCTGAATCTGCATTCCAGGAAGGCTTTCGTTACACCACTGATGAATGTCCAAGTAATGCAATGCTGCTTCTTAGTGGTCTGTTCACACTCGAAACCGTGCTGTTCATTGGCTATCCACTCAATATCGGTCAGCTCTTCAATATCCTGTCCAGACTATCCAGATTCCTAAATGTTGGCAATCACCACTACAGAATGTTCCATTCAATCACGCGAATCTGGAATTCATCAGAGTCTCCACTCCTGGAAGGTTTTCGTGACACCACTGGTAAATGTCCAAGGAAGACAATGCTGGTTTTAAGCCGCCTGCTAACACACTCAGCCGTGCTGTTCAATTTGCTATCCACCCAACCCTATTCAGCTCTACATTTTCCTGTCCTCATAACCCAACCTTCAGAAATAATTGGTATCTCCTCCACAGAATGTTCCGTTCATTCACTGCGAATCTTAAATTCATCTGACTGTCAACTCCCGGCGGGTTATCGTTACACCACTTGTGAATGTCCAAGTAAGCCAATGCTGGTTTTCAGTGGCCTGTTCATACTAAGAGACGTGCTGTTCATTTGGCTATCCACTCCACCCTGTTCAGCTCTACATTCTCGTGTCCACAAAACCCAGCCTTCAGAAATCATTGGAATCACCACTAGAGAATGTTCCATTCATTCACTGCGAATCTGGAATTCATCTGAACCTCCACTCCTGGCAGGTTTTCGTTACGCCACTGGTGAATGTCCAAGTAACTCAATACTGGTTTTCAGAGGCATGTTCAACTCGCAGAAGTGCTGTTCAATGGGCTATCCACTCAATATTGGTCAGCTCTTCATTTTCCTCTCCACACAAACCAGCCTTCAGAAATCATTGGGCTCTCCACTACAGACTGTTCCATTCATTCACTGCGATTCTGCAATTCATCTGACTCTCCGCTCCAGGCAGGTTTTCATTACAGCACTGGTGAATGACCAAGTAATCCAATGCTGGTTTTCAGCCGCCTTTTCACACTCGCAGTGTGCTGTTCAATTGTCTATCCACTCAAACCTGGTCAGCCTTTCATTTTCTTTTCCACAATATCAGACTTCAGAAATCATTGGAATCGCCAGTACAGAATGTTCCATTCATTCACTGCCAATCTGGAATTCATCTGAATCTGCACTCCAGGTAGGCTTTCATTACACCACTTATGAATGTCCAAGTAACACAATGCTGGTTTTCAGCGGTCTGTTCACACTCTAAGCCCTGCTTTTTACTGGGTATCCACACAACTGTGGTCAGCTCTTCATTTTCATGTCCAAACAATCCAGACTTGAGAAATCATTGCAATCTCCAGTACAGAATGTTCCATTCATTCACTGCGAATCTGGAATTCAACTGAATCTCCACTACCTGCAGATTTATCTTACACCACTTGTGAATGTCCAAGTAAAACAATGCTGGTTTTCAGAGGCCTGTTCATGTTCGCAGTCGTGCTGTTCAATTGGCTATCCACTCAACCTGTTTTGCTCCTCATTTTCCTGTGCACACAACCCAGCCTTCAGAAATCATTGTAATCTCCACTACAGGATGTTCCATTCATTCACTGGGAATCTGGAATTCATCTGAATCTGCACTCCACGCAGGCTTTCGTTACACCACTGCTGAAAGTCGAAGTAATGCAATACTGGTTTTCAGTGGTCTGTTCACATTCGAAGCCGAGGCTTTTTACAGGCTATCCACTCAACACTGGTCAGCTCTTCATTTTCGTGTCCCCACAATCCAGATTTCAGAAATCATTGCAATCTCCACTACAGAATGTTCCATTCATTCACTGCGAGTCTGGAGTTTATCTGATTCTCCACTCCCGCCTGGTTAACATTACACCACTTGTGAATGTCCAAGTAAGCCAATGCTGGTTTTCAGAGGCCTGTTCATACTCGCAGCCGTGCTGTTTAATTGACAATTCACTCCACCCTGTTCAGCTCTTCATTGTCCCACCACACTACCAGCCTTCAGAAATCTTTGTTATCTCCACTACAGAATGTTCCATTCATTCACTGCGAATCTGGAATTCATCTGACTCTCAACTCCACGCAGGTTTTCATTACACCACTGTTGAATGTCCAAGTAACCCAATGCTGGTTTTCAGCGGCCTGTTCATATTCGCAGCCCTGCTGTTTACTTGGCTATCGATTCAAGCCTGGTCAGCTCTTCATTTTCCTGTCCACACAACACAGGCTTCAGAAATCATTGGAATCTCCTCTACAGAATGTTCCATTCATTCACTGCGAATGTGGAATTCAACTGACTCTCCACTCCATGCAGGTTTTCCTTACACCACTGATGAATGTCCAAGTAACCCAATGCTGGTTTTCAGCTGCATGTTCACACTCGCAGCCATGCTATACAATTGGCTTTCCACTAAATCCTGATTAGTTCTTGATTTTCCTTCCACACGACCCAGCCTTCAGAAATCGTTGGAATCTCCACTAGAGAATGTTCCATTCATTCACTGCGAATCTGGAATTCCTCTGAACCTCCACTCCCGGCAGGTTTTCGTTACACCACTGTTGAATGTCCAAGTAACCCAATGTTTTAAGTGTTTTCTTCACAAGCGCAGTGGTGCTGTTCAATTGGCTATCCACTCAACCCTGGCCAGCTCTACATTTTCCTGTCCACACCACAGAGACTGGAGAAATCATTGTTATCTCCACTACAGAATGTTCCATTCATTCACAGCGAATCTGGAATTCATCTGAATCTCCACTCCCGGCAGGTTTTCGTGACACCACTGGTAAATATCCAAGTAAGCCAATGCTGGTTTTAAGTGGCCTGCTCATACTCTCAGCCGTGCTGTTCAATTTGCTATCCACTCAACCCTCTTCAGCTCCATTTTCCTGTCCACATAACCCAAGCTTCAGAAACAATTGGTATCTCCTCCACAGAATGTTCCATTCATTGACGGCAAATCTGAAATTCATCTAATTCTCAACTCCCGTCAGGTTTTCGTTACACCACTTGTGAATGTCCAATTAAGCCAAAGCTGGTTTTCAGTGGCCTGTTCTTACTACGAGACGTGCTGTTCATTTGGCTATCCATTCCACCCTGTTCAGCTCTACATTTTCGTGTCCACAAAACCCAGCCTTCAGAAATCATTGGAATCACCACTAGAGAATGTTCCATTCATTCACTGCGAATCTGGAATTCATCTGAATCTCCACTCCCGGCAGGTTTTCATTGCACCACTGCTGAATGTTCAAGTAACGCAATGATGGTTTTCAGCGGTCTATTCACACTCGAACCCGTGCTGTTCACGGTCTAGCGACTCAACACTGGTGAGTTCTTCTTTTTCCAGTTCAGACAATACAAACCTCAGAAACCATTGCAATCTACACTACAGAATGTTTCATTCATTCAGGCGAATCTTGAATTCATCTTGTTCTCCACTCCCAGCAGGTTTTCGTTTCACCACTGGTGAATGTCCAAGCAACCCAAGGCTGGTTTCAGCTGCGTGTTAACACTCGCAGCCGTGCTGTTCAATTGGCTATCCAGTGAACGCTGGTTAGCTCTTGATTTTCCTTCCACACACCGAGCCTTCAGAAATCATTCTTATCTCCACTTCAGAATGTTCCATTCGTTCCCTGCGAATCTGGAATTCCTCTGACTCTCCACACCAGGCAGATTTTCCTAACAACACTGGTGAATGACCAGGTAATCCAATGCTGGTTTTCAGCGGCTGTTCACACTCACAGCCTTGCTGTTCAATTGGCAATCCAGTCAAACCTAGTCAGCTCTTCATTTTCCTGTCCACACAACCCAGCGTTCAGAAATCATTGGAATCTCTACTACAGAAATTTCCATTCATTCACTGTGAATCTGGAAATACTCTGAATCTGCATTCCAGGAAGGCTTTCGTTACACCACTGATGAATGTCCAAGTAATGCAATGCTGCTTCTTAGTGGTCTGTTCACACTCGAAACCGTGCTGTTCATTGGCTATCCACTCAATATCGGTCAGCTCTTCAATATCCTGTCCAGACTATCCAGATTCCTAAATGTTGGCAATCACCACTACAGAATGTTCCATTCAATCACGCGAATCTGGAATTCATCAGAGTCTCCACTCCTGGAAGGTTTTCGTGACACCACTGGTAAATGTCCAAGGAAGACAATGCTGGTTTTAAGCCGCCTGCTAACACACTCAGCCGTGCTGTTCAATTTGCTATCCACCCAACCCTATTCAGCTCTACATTTTCCTGTCCTCATAACCCAACCTTCAGAAATAATTGGTATCTCCTCCACAGAATGTTCCGTTCATTCACTGCGAATCTTAAATTCATCTGACTCTCAACTCCCGGCGGGTTATCGTTACACCACTTGTGAATGTCCAAGTAAGCCAATGCTGGTTTTCAGTGGCCTGTTCATACTAAGAGACGTGCTGTTCATTTGGCTATCCACTCCACCCTGTTCAGCTCTACATTCTCGTGTCCACAAAACCCAGCCTTCAGAAATCATTGGAATCACCACTAGAGAATGTTCCATTCATTCACTGCGAATCTGGAATTCCTCTGAACCTCCACTCCTGGCGGGTTTTCGTTACGCCACTGGTGAATGTCCAAGTAACTCAATACTGGTTTTCAGAGGCATGTTCAACTCGCAGAAGTGCTGTTCAATGGGCTATCCACTCAATATTGGTCAGCTCTTCATTTTCCTCTCCACACAAACCAGCCTTCAGAAATCATTGGGCTCTCCACTACAGACTGTTCCATTCATTCACTGCGATTCTGCAATTCATCTGACTCTCCGCTCCAGGCAGGTTTTCATTACAGCACTGGTGAATGACCAAGTAATCCAATGCTGGTTTTCAGCCGCCTTTTCACACTCGCAGTGTGCTGTTCAATTGTCTATCCACTCAAACCTGGTCAGCCTTTCATTTTCTTTTCCACAATATCAGACTTCAGAAATCATTGGAATCGCCAGTACAGAATGTTCCATTCATTCACTGCCAATCTGGAATTCATCTGAATCTGCACTCCAGGTAGGCTTTCATTACACCACTTATGAATGTCCAAGTAACACAATGCTGGTTTTCAGCGGTCTGTTCACACTCTAAGCCCTGCTTTTTACTGGGTATCCACACAACTGTGGTCAGCTCTTCATTTTCATGTCCAAACAATCCAGACTTGAGAAATCATTGCAATCTCCAGTACAGAATGTTCCATTCATTCACTGCGAATCTGGAATTCAACTGAATCTCCACTACCTGCAGATTTATCTTACACCACTTGTGAATGTCCAAGTAAAACAATGCTGGTTTTCAGAGGCCTGTTCATGTTCGCAGTCGTGCTGTTCAATTGGCTATCCACTCAACCTGTTTTGCTCCTCATTTTCCTGTGCACACAACCCAGCCTTCAGAAATCATTGTAATCTCCACTACAGGATGTTCCATTCATTCACTGGGAATCTGGAATTCATCTGAATCTGCACTCCACGCAGGCTTTCGTTACACCACTGCTGAAAGTCGAAGTAATGCAATACTGGTTTTCAGTGGTCTGTTCACATTCGAAGCCGAGGCTTTTTACAGGCTATCCACTCAACACTGGTCAGCTCTTCATTTTCGTGTCCCCACAATCCAGATTTCAGAAATCATTGCAATCTCCACTACAGAATGTTCCATTCATTCACTGCGAGTCTGGAGTTTATCTGATTCTCCACTCCCGCCTGGTTAACATTACACCACTTGTGAATGTCCAAGTAAGCCAATGCTGGTTTTCAGAGGCCTGTTCATACTCGCAGCCGTGCTGTTTAATTGACAATTCACTCCACCCTGTTCAGCTCTTCATTGTCCCACCACACTACCAGCCTTCAGAAATCTTTGTTATCTCCACTACAGAATGTTCCATTCATTCACTGCGAATCTGGAATTCATCTGACTCTCAACTCCACGCAGGTTTTCATTACACCACTGTTGAATGTCCAAGTAACCCAATGCTGGTTTTCAGCGGCCTGTTCATATTCGCAGCCCTGCTGTTTACTTGGCTATCGATTCAAGCCTGGTCAGCTCTTCATTTTCCTGTCCACACAACACAGGCTTCAGAAATCGTTGGAATCTCCTCTACAGAATGTTCCATTCATTCACTGCGAATGTGGAATTCAACTGACTCTCCACTCCATGCAGGTTTTCCTTACACCACTGATGAATGTCCAAGTAACCCAATGCTGGTTTTCAGCTGCATGTTCACACTCGCAGCCATGCTATACAATTGGCTTTCCACTAAATCCTGATTAGTTCTTGATTTTCCTTCCACACGACCCAGCCTTCAGAAATCGTTGGAATCTCCACTAGAGAATGTTCCATTCATTCACTGCGAATCTGGAATTCCTCTGAACCTCCACTCCCGGCAGGTTTTCGTTACACCACTGTTGAATGTCCAAGTAACCCAATGTTTTAAGTGTTTTCTTCACAAGCGCAGTGGTGCTGTTCAATTGGCTATCCACTCAACCCTGGCCAGCTCTACATTTTCCTGTCCACACCACAGAGACTGGAGAAATCATTGTTATCTCCACTACAGAATGTTCCATTCATTCACAGCGAATCTGGAATTCATCTGAATCTCCACTCCCGGCAGGTTTTCGTGACACCACTGGTAAATATCCAAGTAAGCCAATGCTGGTTTTAAGTGGCCTGCTCATACTCTCAGCCGTGCTGTTCAATTTGCTATCCACTCAACCCTCTTCAGCTCCATTTTCCTGTCCACATAACCCAAGCTTCAGAAACAATTGGTATCTCCTCCACAGAATGTTCCATTCATTGACGGCAAATCTGAAATTCATCTAATTCTCAACTCCCGTCAGGTTTTCGTTACACCACTTGTGAATGTCCAATTAAGCCAAAGCTGGTTTTTAGTGGCCTGTTCTTACTACGAGACGTGCTGTTCATTTGGCTATCCATTCCACCCTGTTCAGCTCTACATTTTCGTGTCCACAAAACCCAGCCTTCAGAAATCATTGGAATCACCACTAGAGAATGTTCCATTCATTCACTGCGAATCTGGAATTCATCTGAATCTCCACTCCCGGCAGGTTTTCATTGCACCACTGCTGAATGTTCAAGTAACGCAATGATGGTTTTCAGCGGTCTATTCACACTCGAACCCGTGCTGTTCACGGTCTAGCGACTCAACACTGGTGAGTTCTTCTTTTTCCAGTTCAGACAATACAAACCTCAGAAACCATTGCAATCTACACTACAGAATGTTTCATTCATTCAGGCGAATCTTGAATTCATCTTGTTCTCCACTCCCAGCAGGTTTTCGTTTCACCACTGGTGAATGTCCAAGCAACCCAAGGCTGGTTTCAGCTGCGTGTTAACACTCGCAGCCGTGCTGTTCAATTGGCTATCCAGTGAACGCTGGTTAGCTCTTGATTTTCCTTCCACACACCGAGCCTTCAGAAATCATTCTTATCTCCACTTCAGAATGTTCCATTCGTTCCCTGCGAATCTGGAATTCCTCTGACTCTCCACACCAGGCAGATTTTCCTAACAACACTGGTGAATGACCAGGTAATCCAATGCTGGTTTTCAGCGGCTGTTCACACTCACAGCCTTGCTGTTCAATTGGCAATCCAGTCAAACCTAGTCAGCTCTTCATTTTCCTGTCCACACAACCCAGCGTTCAGAAATCATTGGAATCTCTACTACAGAAATTTCCATTCATTCACTGTGAATCTGGAAATACTCTGAATCTGCATTCCAGGAAGGCTTTCGTTACACCACTGATGAATGTCCAAGTAATGCAATGCTGCTTCTTAGTGGTCTGTTCACACTCGAAACCGTGCTGTTCATTGGCTATCCACTCAATATCGGTCAGCTCTTCAATATCCTGTCCAGACTATCCAGATTCCTAAATGTTGGCAATCACCACTACAGAATGTTCCATTCAATCACGCGAATCTGGAATTCATCAGAGTCTCCACTCCTGGAAGGTTTTCGTGACACCACTGGTAAATGTCCAAGGAAGACAATGCTGGTTTTAAGCCGCCTGCTAACACACTCAGCCGTGCTGTTCAATTTGCTATCCACCCAACCCTATTCAGCTCTACATTTTCCTGTCCTCATAACCCAACCTTCAGAAATAATTGGTATCTCCTCCACAGAATGTTCCGTTCATTCACTGCGAATCTTAAATTCATCTGACTCTCAACTCCCGGCGGGTTATTGTTACACCACTTGTGAATGTCCAAGTAAGCCAATGCTGGTTTTCAGTGGCCTGTTCATACTAAGAGACGTGCTGTTCATTTGGCTATCCACTCCACCCTGTTCAGCTCTACATTCTCGTGTCCACAAAACCCAGCCTTCAGAAATCATTGGAATCACCACTAGAGAATGTTCCATTCATTCACTGCGAATCTGGAATTCCTCTGAACCTCCACTCCTGGCAGGTTTTCGTTACGCCACTGGTGAATGTCCAAGTAACTCAATACTGGTTTTCAGAGGCATGTTCAACTCGCAGAAGTGCTGTTCAATGGGCTATCCACTCAATATTGGTCAGCTCTTCATTTTCCTCTCCACACAAACCAGCCTTCAGAAATCATTGGGCTCTCCACTACAGACTGTTCCATTCATTCACTGCGATTCTGCAATTCATCTGACTCTCCGCTCCAGGCAGGTTTTCATTACAGCACTGGTGAATGACCAAGTAATCCAATGCTGGTTTTCAGCCGCCTTTTCACACTCGCAGTGTGCTGTTCAATTGTCTATCCACTCAAACCTGGTCAGCCTTTCATTTTCTTTTCCACAATATCAGACTTCAGAAATCATTGGAATCGCCAGTACAGAATGTTCCATTCATTCACTGCCAATCTGGAATTCATCTGAATCTGCACTCCAGGTAGGCTTTCATTACACCACTTATGAATGTCCAAGTAACACAATGCTGGTTTTCAGCGGTCTGTTCACACTCTAAGCCCTGCTTTTTACTGGGTATCCACACAACTGTGGTCAGCTCTTCATTTTCATGTCCAAACAATCCAGACTTGAGAAATCATTGCAATCTCCAGTACAGAATGTTCCATTCATTCACTGCGAATCTGGAATTCAACTGAATCTCCACTACCTGCAGATTTATCTTACACCACTTGTGAATGTCCAAGTAAAACAATGCTGGTTTTCAGAGGCCTGTTCATGTTCGCAGTCGTGCTGTTCAATTGGCTATCCACTCAACCTGTTTTGCTCCTCATTTTCCTGTGCACACAACCCAGCCTTCAGAAATCATTGTAATCTCCACTACAGGATGTTCCATTCATTCACTGGGAATCTGGAATTCATCTGAATCTGCACTCCACGCAGGCTTTCGTCCACCACTGCTGAAAGTCGAAGTAATGCAATACTGGTTTTCAGTGGTCTGTTCACATTCGAAGCCGAGGCTTTTTACAGGCTATCCACTCAACACTGGTCAGCTCTTCATTTTCGTGTCCCCACAATCCAGATTTCAGAAATCATTGCAATCTCCACTACAGAATGTTTCATTCATTCACTGCGAGTCTGGAGTTTATCTGATTCTCCACTCCCGCCTGGTTAACATTACACCACTTGTGAATGTCCAAGTAAGCCAATGCTGGTTTTCAGAGGCCTGTTCATACTCGCAGCCGTGCTGTTTAATTGACAATTCACTCCACCCTGTTCAGCTCTTCATTGTCCCACCACACTACCAGCCTTCAGAAATCTTTGTTATCTCCACTACAGAATGTTCCATTCATTCACTGCGAATCTGGAATTCATCTGACTCTCAACTCCACGCAGGTTTTCATTACACCACTGTTGAATGTCCAAGTAACCCAATGCTGGTTTTCAGCGGCCTGTTCATATTCGCAGCCCTGCTGTTTACTTGGCTATCGATTCAAGCCTGGTCAGCTCTTCATTTTCCTGTCCACACAACACAGGCTTCAGAAATCATTGGAATCTCCTCTACAGAATGTTCCATTCATTCACTGCGAATGTGGAATTCAACTGACTCTCCACTCCATGCAGGTTTTCCTTACACCACTGATGAATGTCCAAGTAACCCAATGCTGGTTTTCAGCTGCATGTTCACACTCGCAGCCATGCTATACAGTTGGCTTTCCACTAAATCCTGATTAGTTCTTGATTTTCCTTCCACACGACCCAGCCTTCAGAAATCGTTGGAATCTCCACTAGAGAATGTTCCATTCATTCACTGCGAATCTGGAATTCCTCTGAACCTCCACTCCCGGCAGGTTTTCGTTACACCACTGTTGAATGTCCAAGTAACCCAATGTTTTAAGTGTTTTCTTCACAAGCGCAGTGGTGCTGTTCAATTGGCTATCCACTCAACCCTGGCCAGCTCTACATTTTCCTG
Organism: Sorex fumeus; assembly: GCF_029834395.1. Classification (NCBI taxonomy): domain Eukaryota; kingdom Metazoa; phylum Chordata; class Mammalia; order Eulipotyphla; family Soricidae; genus Sorex; species Sorex fumeus. Next base: position 75,060 of record NW_026606343.1, read on the forward strand.
TCCACACCACAGAGACTGGAGAAATCATTGTTATCTCCACTACAGAATGTTCCATTCATTCACAGCGAATCTGGAATTCATCTGAATCTCCACTCCCGGCAGGTTTTCGTGACACCACTGGTAAATATCCAAGTAAGCCAATGCTGGTTTTAAGTGGCCTGCTCATACTCTCAGCCGTGCTGTTCAATTTGCTATCCACTCAACCCTCTTCAGCTCCATTTTCCTGTCCACATAACCCAAGCTTCAGAAACAATTGGTATCTCCTCCACAGAATGTTCCATTCATTGACGGCAAATCTGAAATTCATCTAATTCTCAACTCCCGTCAGGTTTTCGTTACACCACTTGTGAATGTCCAATTAAGCCAAAGCTGGTTTTCAGTGGCCTGTTCTTACTACGAGACGTGCTGTTCATTTGGCTATCCATTCCACCCTGTTCAGCTCTACATTTTCGTGTCCACAAAACCCAGCCTTCAGAAATCATTGGAATCACCACTAGAGAATGTTCCATTCATTCACTGCGAATCTGGAATTCATCTGAATCTCCACTCCCGGCAGGTTTTCATTGCACCACTGCTGAATGTTCAAGTAACGCAATGATGGTTTTCAGCGGTCTATTCACACTCGAACCCGTGCTGTTCACGGTCTAGCGACTCAACACTGGTGAGTTCTTCTTTTTCCAGTTCAGACAATACAAACCTCAGAAACCATTGCAATCTACACTACAGAATGTTTCATTCATTCAGGCGAATCTTGAATTCATCTTGTTCTCCACTCCCAGCAGGTTTTCGTTTCACCACTGGTGAATGTCAAGCAACCCAAGGCTGGTTTCAGCTGCGTGTTAACACTCGCAGCCGTGCTGTTCAATTGGCTATCCAGTGAACGCTGGTTAGCTCTTGATTTTCCTTCCACACACCGAGCCTTCAGAAATCATTCTTATCTCCACTTCAGAATGTTCCATTCGTTCCCTGCGAATCTGGAATTCCTCTGACTCTCCACACCAGGCAGATTTTCCTAACAACACTGGTGAATGACCAGGTAATCCAATGCTGGTTTTCAGCGGCTGTTCACACTCACAGCCTTGCTGTTCAATTGGCAATCCAGTCAAACCTAGTCAGCTCTTCATTTTCCTGTCCACACAACCCAGCGTTCAGAAATCATTGGAATCTCTACTACAGAAATTTCCATTCATTCACTGTGAATCTGGAAATACTCTGAATCTGCATTCCAGGAAGGCTTTCGTTACACCACTGATGAATGTCCAAGTAATGCAATGCTGCTTCTTAGTGGTCTGTTCACACTCGAAACCGTGCTGTTCATTGGCTATCCACTCAATATCGGTCAGCTCTTCAATATCCTGTCCAGACTATCCAGATTCCTAAATGTTGGCAATCACCACTACAGAATGTTCCATTCAATCACGCGAATCTGGAATTCATCAGAGTCTCCACTCCTGGAAGGTTTTCGTGACACCACTGGTAAATGTCCAAGGAAGACAATGCTGGTTTTAAGCCGCCTGCTAACACACTCAGCCGTGCTGTTCAATTTGCTATCCACCCAACCCTATTCAGCTCTACATTTTCCTGTCCTCATAACCCAACCTTCAGAAATAATTGGTATCTCCTCCACAGAATGTTCCGTTCATTCACTGCGAATCTTAAATTCATCTGACTCTCAACTCCCGGCGGGTTATCGTTACACCACTTGTGAATGTCCAAGTAAGCCAATGCTGGTTTTCAGTGGCCTGTTCATACTAAGAGACGTGCTGTTCATTTGGCTATCCACTCCACCCTGTTCAGCTCTACATTTTCGTGTCCACAAAACCCAGCCTTCAGAAATCATTGGAATCACCACTAGAGAATGTTCCATTCATTCACTGCGAATCTGGAATTCCTCTGAACCTCCACTCCTGGCGGGTTTTCGTTACGCCACTGGTGAATGTCCAAGTAACTCAATACTGGTTTTCAGAGGCATGTTCAACTCGCAGAAGTGCTGTTCAATGGGCTATCCACTCAATATTGGTCAGCTCTTCATTTTCCTCTCCACACAAACCAGCCTTCAGAAATCATTGGGCTCTCCACTACAGACTGTTCCATTCATTCACTGCGATTCTGCAATTCATCTGACTCTCCGCTCCAGGCAGGTTTTCATTACAGCACTGGTGAATGACCAAGTAATCCAATGCTGGTTTTCAGCCGCCTTTTCACACTCGCAGTGTGCTGTTCAATTGTCTATCCACTCAAACCTGGTCAGCCTTTCATTTTCTTTTCCACAATATCAGACTTCAGAAATCATTGGAATCGCCAGTACAGAATGTTCCATTCATTCACTGCCAATCTGGAATTCATCTGAATCTGCACTCCAGGTAGGCTTTCATTACACCACTTATGAATGTCCAAGTAACACAATGCTGGTTTTCAGCGGTCTGTTCACACTCTAAGCCCTGCTTTTTACTGGGTATCCACACAACTGTGGTCAGCTCTTCATTTTCATGTCCAAACAATCCAGACTTGAGAAATCATTGCAATCTCCAGTACAGAATGTTCCATTCATTCACTGCGAATCTGGAATTCAACTGAATCTCCACTACCTGCAGATTTATCTTACACCACTTGTGAATGTCCAAGTAAAACAATGCTGGTTTTCAGAGGCCTGTTCATGTTCGCAGTCGTGCTGTTCAATTGGCTATCCACTCAACCTGTTTTGCTCCTCATTTTCCTGTGCACACAACCCAGCCTTCAGAAATCATTGTAATCTCCACTACAGGATGTTCCATTCATTCACTGGGAATCTGGAATTCATCTGAATCTGCACTCCACGCAGGCTTTCGTTACACCACTGCTGAAAGTCGAAGTAATGCAATACTGGTTTTCAGTGGTCTGTTCACATTCGAAGCCGAGGCTTTTTACAGGCTATCCACTCAACACTGGTCAGCTCTTCATTTTCGTGTCCCCACAATCCAGATTTCAGAAATCATTGCAATCTCCACTACAGAATGTTCCATTCATTCACTGCGAGTCTGGAGTTTATCTGATTCTCCACTCCCGCCTGGTTAACATTACACCACTTGTGAATGTCCAGTAAGCCAATGCTGGTTTTCAGAGGCCTGTTCATACTCGCAGCCGTGCTGTTTAATTGACAATTCACTCCACCCTGTTCAGCTCTTCATTGTCCCACCACACTACCAGCCTTCAGAAATCTTTGTTATCTCCACTACAGAATGTTCCATTCATTCACTGCGAATCTGGAATTCATCTGACTCTCAACTCCACGCAGGTTTTCATTACACCACTGTTGAATGTCCAAGTAACCCAATGCTGGTTTTCAGCGGCCTGTTCATATTCGCAGCCCTGCTGTTTACTTGGCTATCGATTCAAGCCTGGTCAGCTCTTCATTTTCCTGTCCACACAACACAGGCTTCAGAAATCGTTGGAATCTCCTCTACAGAATGTTCCATTCATTCACTGCGAATGTGGAATTCAACTGACTCTCCACTCCATGCAGGTTTTCCTTACACCACTGATGAATGTCCAAGTAACCCAATGCTGGTTTTCAGCTGTATGTTCACACTCGCAGCCATGCTATACAATTGGCTTTCCACTAAATCCTGATTAGTTCTTGATTTTCCTTCCACACGACCCAGCCTTCAGAAATCGTTGGAATCTCCACTAGAGAATGTTCCATTCATTCACTGCGAATCTGGAATTCCTCTGAACCTCCACTCCCGGCAGGTTTTCGTTACACCACTGTTGAATGTCCAAGTAACCCAATGTTTTAAGTGTTTTCTTCACAAGCGCAGTGGTGCTGTTCAATTGGCTATCCACTCAACCCTGGCCAGCTCTACATTTTCCTGTCCACACCACAGAGACTGGAGAAATCATTGTTATCTCCACTACAGAATGTTCCATTCATTCACAGCGAATCTGGAATTCATCTGAATCTCCACTCCCGGCAGGTTTTCGTGACACCACTGGTAAATATCCAAGTAAGCCAATGCTGGTTTTAAGTGGCCTGCTCATACTCTCAGCCGTGCTGTTCAATTTGCTATCCACTCAACCCTCTTCAGCTCCATTTTCCTGTCCACATAACCCAAGCTTCAGAAACAATTGGTATCTCCTCCACAGAATGTTCCATTCATTGACGGCAAATCTGAAATTCATCTAATTCTCAACTCCCGTCAGGTTTTCGTTACACCACTTGTGAATGTCCAATTAAGCCAAAGCTGGTTTTCAGTGGCCTGTTCTTACTACGAGACGTGCTGTTCATTTGGCTATCCATTCCACCCTGTTCAGCTCTACATTTTCGTGTCCACAAAACCCAGCCTTCAGAAATCATTGGAATCACCACTAGAGAATGTTCCATTCATTCACTGCGAATCTGGAATTCATCTGAATCTCCACTCCCGGCAGGTTTTCATTGCACCACTGCTGAATGTTCAAGTAACGCAATGATGGTTTTCAGCGGTCTATTCACACTCGAACCCGTGCTGTTCACGGTCTAGCGACTCAACACTGGTGAGTTCTTCTTTTTCCAGTTCAGACAATACAAACCTCAGAAACCATTGCAATCTACACTACAGAATGTTTCATTCATTCAGGCGAATCTTGAATTCATCTTGTTCTCCACTCCCAGCAGGTTTTCGTTTCACCACTGGTGAATGTCCAAGCAACCCAAGGCTGGTTTCAGCTGCGTGTTAACACTCGCAGCCGTGCTGTTCAATTGGCTATCCAGTGAACGCTGGTTAGCTCTTGATTTTCCTTCCACACACCGAGCCTTCAGAAATCATTCTTATCTCCACTTCAGAATGTTCCATTCGTTCCCTGCGAATCTGGAATTCCTCTGACTCTCCACACCAGGCAGATTTTCCTAACAACACTGGTGAATGACCAGGTAATCCAATGCTGGTTTTCAGCGGCTGTTCACACTCACAGCCTTGCTGTTCAATTGGCAATCCAGTCAAACCTAGTCAGCTCTTCATTTTCCTGTCCACACAACCCAGCGTTCAGAAATCATTGGAATCTCTACTACAGAAATTTCCATTCATTCACTGTGAATCTGGAAATACTCTGAATCTGCATTCCAGGAAGGCTTTCGTTACACCACTGATGAATGTCCAAGTAATGCAATGCTGCTTCTTAGTGGTCTGTTCACACTCGAAACCGTGCTGTTCATTGGCTATCCACTCAATATCGGTCAGCTCTTCAATATCCTGTCCAGACTATCCAGATTCCTAAATGTTGGCAATCACCACTACAGAATGTTCCATTCAATCACGCGAATCTGGAATTCATCAGAGTCTCCACTCCTGGAAGGTTTTCGTGACACCACTGGTAAATGTCCAAGGAAGACAATGCTGGTTTTAAGCCGCCTGCTAACACACTCAGCCGTGCTGTTCAATTTGCTATCCACCCAACCCTATTCAGCTCTACATTTTCCTGTCCTCATAACCCAACCTTCAGAAATAATTGGTATCTCCTCCACAGAATGTTCCGTTCATTCACTGCGAATCTTAAATTCATCTGACTCTCAACTCCCGGCGGGTTATCGTTACACCACTTGTGAATGTCCAAGTAAGCCAATGCTGGTTTTCAGTGGCCTGTTCATACTAAGAGACGTGCTGTTCATTTGGCTATCCACTCCACCCTGTTCAGCTCTACATTCTCGTGTCCACAAAACCCAGCCTTCAGAAATCATTGGAATCACCACTAGAGAATGTTCCATTCATTCACTGCGAATCTGGAATTCATCTGAACCTCCACTCCTGGCAGGTTTTCGTTACGCCACTGGTGAATGTCCAAGTAACTCAATACTGGTTTTCAGAGGCATGTTCAACTCGCAGAAGTGCTGTTCAATGAGCTATCCACTCAATATTGGTCAGCTCTTCATTTTCCTCTCCACACAAACCAGCCTTCAGAAATCATTGGGCTCTCCACTACAGACTGTTCCATTCATTCACTGCGATTCTGCAATTCATCTGACTCTCCGCTCCAGGCAGGTTTTCATTACAGCACTGGTGAATGACCAAGTAATCCAATGCTGGTTTTCAGCCGCCTTTTCACACTCGCAGTGTGCTGTTCAATTGTCTATCCACTCAAACCTGGTCAGCCTTTCATTTTCTTTTCCACAATATCAGACTTCAGAAATCATTGGAATCGCCAGTACAGAATGTTCCATTCATTCACTGCCAATCTGGAATTCATCTGAATCTGCACTCCAGGTAGGCTTTCATTACACCACTTATGAATGTCCAAGTAACACAATGCTGGTTTTCAGCGGTCTGTTCACACTCTAAGCCCTGCTTTTTACTGGGTATCCACACAACTGTGGTCAGCTCTTCATTTTCATGTCCAAACAATCCAGACTTGAGAAATCATTGCAATCTCCAGTACAGAATGTTCCATTCATTCACTGCGAATCTGGAATTCAACTGAATCTCCACTACCTGCAGATTTATCTTACACCACTTGTGAATGTCCAAGTAAAACAATGCTGGTTTTCAGAGGCCTGTTCATGTTCGCAGTCGTGCTGTTCAATTGGCTATCCACTCAACCTGTTTTGCTCCTCATTTTCCTGTGCACACAACCCAGCCTTCAGAAATCATTGTAATCTCCACTACAGGATGTTCCATTCATTCACTGGGAATCTGGAATTCATCTGAATCTGCACTCCACGCAGGCTTTCGTTACACCACTGCTGAAAGTCGAAGTAATGCAATACTGGTTTTCAGTGGTCTGTTCACATTCGAAGCCGAGGCTTTTTACAGGCTATCCACTCAACACTGGTCAGCTCTTCATTTTCGTGTCCCCACAATCCAGATTTCAGAAATCATTGCAATCTCCACTACAGAATGTTCCATTCATTCACTGCGAGTCTGGAGTTTATCTGATTCTCCACTCCCGCCTGGTTAACATTACACCACTTGTGAATGTCCAAGTAAGCCAATGCTGGTTTTCAGAGGCCTGTTCATACTCGCAGCCGTGCTGTTTAATTGACAATTCACTCCACCCTGTTCAGCTCTTCATTGTCCCACCACACTACCAGCCTTCAGAAATCTTTGTTATCTCCACTACAGAATGTTCCATTCATTCACTGCGAATCTGGAATTCATCTGACTCTCAACTCCACGCAGGTTTTCATTACACCACTGTTGAATGTCCAAGTAACCCAATGCTGGTTTTCAGCGGCCTGTTCATATTCGCAGCCCTGCTGTTTACTTGGCTATCGATTCAAGCCTGGTCAGCTCTTCATTTTCCTGTCCACACAACACAGGCTTCAGAAAACATTGGAATCTCCTCTACAGAATGTTCCATTCATTCACTGCGAATGTGGAATTCAACTGACTCTCCACTCCATGCAGGTTTTCCTTACACCACTGATGAATGTCCAAGTAACCCAATGCTGGTTTTCAGCTGCATGTTCACACTCGCAGCCATGCTATACAATTGGCTTTCCACTAAATCCTGATTAGTTCTTGATTTTCCTTCCACACGACCCAGCCTTCAGAAATCGTTGGAATCTCCACTAGAGAATGTTCCATTCATTCACTGCGAATCTGGAATTCCTCTGAACCTCCACTCCCGGCAGGTTTTCGTTACACCACTGTTGAATGTCCAAGTAACCCAATGTTTTAAGTGTTTTCTTCACAAGCGCAGTGGTGCTGTTCAATTGGCTATCCACTCAACCCTGGCCAGCTCTACATTTTCCTGTCCACACCACAGAGATTGGAGAAATCATTGTTATCTCCACTACAGAATGTTCCATTCATTCACAGCGAATCTGGAATTCATCTGAATCTCCACTCCCGGCAGGTTTTCGTGACACCACTGGTAAATATCCAAGTAAGCCAATGCTGGTTTTAAGTGGCCTGCTCATACTCTCAGCCGTGCTGTTCAATTTGCTATCCACTCAACCCTCTTCAGCTCCATTTTCCTGTCCACATAACCCAAACTTCAGAAACAATTGGTATCTCCTCCACAGAATGTTCCATTCATTGACGGCAAATCTGAAATTCATCTAATTCTCAACTCCCGTCAGGTTTTCGTTACACCACTTGTGAATGTCCAATTAAGCCAAAGCTGGTTTTCAGTGGCCTGTTCTTACTACGAGACGTGCTGTTCATTTGGCTATCCATTCCACCCTGTTCAGCTCTACATTTTCGTGTCCACAAAACCCAGCCTTCAGAAATCATTGGAATCACCACTAGAGAATGTTCCATTCATTCACTGCGAATCTGGAATTCATCTGAATCTCCACTCCCGGCAGGTTTTCATTGCACCACTGCTGAATGTTCAAGTAACGCAATGATGGTTTTCAGCGGTCTATTCACACTCGAACCCGTGCTGTTCACGGTCTAGCGACTCAACACTGGTGAGTTCTTCTTTTTCCAGTTCAGACAATACAAACCTCAGAAACCATTGCAATCTACACTACAGAATGTTTCATTCATTCAGGCGAATCTTGAATTCATCTTGTTCTCCACTCCCAGCAGGTTTTCGTTTCACCACTGGTGAATGTCCAAGCAACCCAAGGCTGGTTTCAGCTGCGTGTTAACACTCGCAGCCGTGCTGTTCAATTGGCTATCCAGTGAACGCTGGTTAGCTCTTGATTTTCCTTCCACACACCGAGCCTTCAGAAATCATTCTTATCTCCACTTCAGAATGTTCCATTCGTTCCCTGCGAATCTGGAATTCCTCTGACTCTCCACACCAGGCAGATTTTCCTAACAACACTGGTGAATGACCAGGTAATCCAATGCTGGTTTTCAGCGGCTGTTCACACTCACAGCCTTGCTGTTCAATTGGCAATCCAGTCAAACCTAGTCAGCTCTTCATTTTCCTGTCCACACAACCCAGCGTTCAGAAATCATTGGAATCTCTACTACAGAAATTTCCATTCATTCACTGTGAATCTGGAAATACTCTGAATCTGCATTCCAGGAAGGCTTTCGTTACACCACTGATGAATGTCCAAGTAATGCAATGCTGCTTCTTAGTGGTCTGTTCACACTCGAAACCGTGCTGTTCATTGGCTATCCACTCAATATCGGTCAGCTCTTCAATATCCTGTCCAGACTATCCAGATTCCTAAATGTTGGCAATCACCACTACAGAATGTTCCATTCAATCACGCGAATCTGGAATTCATCAGAGTCTCCACTCCTGGAAGGTTTTCGTGACACCACTGGTAAATGTCCAAGGAAGACAATGCTGGTTTTAAGCCGCCTGCTAACACACTCAGCCGTGCTGTTCAATTTGCTATCCACCCAACCCTATTCAGCTCTACATTTTCCTGTCCTCATAACCCAACCTTCAGAAATAATTGGTATCTCCTCCACAGAATGTTCCGTTCATTCACTGCGAATCTTAAATTCATCTGACTCTCAACTCCCGGCGGGTTATCGTTACACCACTTGTGAATGTCCAAGTAAGCCAATGCTGGTTTTCAGTGGCCTGTTCATACTAAGAGTCGTGCTGTTCATTTGGCTATCCACTCCACCCTGTTCAGCTCTACATTCTCGTGTCCACAAAACCCAGCCTTCAGAAATCATTGGAATCACCACTAGAGAATGTTCCATTCATTCACTGCGAATCTGGAATTCCTCTGAACCTCCACTCCTGGCAGGTTTTCGTTACGCCGCTGGTGAATGTCCAAGTAACTCAATACTGGTTTTCAGAGGCATGTTCAACTCGCAGAAGTGCTGTTCAATGGGCTATCCACTCAATATTGGTCAGCTCTTCATTTTCCTCTCCACACAAACCAGCCTTCAGAAATCATTGGGCTCTCCACTACAGACGGTTCCATTCATTCACTGCGATTCTGCAATTCATCTGACTCTCCGCTCCAGGCAGGTTTTCATTACAGCACTGGTGAATGACCAAGTAATCCAATGCTGGTTTTCAGCCGCCTTTTCACACTCGCAGTGTGCTGTTCAATTGTCTATCCACTCAAACCTGGTCAGCCTTTCATTTTCTTTTCCACAATATCAGACTTCAGAAATCATTGGAATCGCCAGTACAGAATGTTCCATTCATTCACTGCCAATCTGGAATTCATCTGAATCTGCACTCCAGGTAGGCTTTCATTACACCACTTATGAATGTCCAAGTAACACAATGCTGGTTTTCAGCGGTCTGTTCACACTCTAAGCCCTGCTTTTTACTGGGTATCCACACAACTGTGGTCAGCTCTTCATTTTCATGTCCAAACAATCCAGACTTGAGAAATCATTGCAATCTCCAGTACAGAATGTTCCATTCATTCACTGCGAATCTGGAATTCAACTGAATCTCCACTACCTGCAGATTTATCTTACACCACTTGTGAATGTCCAAGTAAAACAATGCTGGTTTTCAGAGGCCTGTTCATGTTCGCAGTCGTGCTGTTCAATTGGCTATCCACTCAACCTGTTTTGCTCCTCATTTTCCTGTGCACACAACCCAGCCTTCAGAAATCATTGTAATCTCCACTACAGGATGTTCCATTCATTCACTGGGAATCTGGAATTCATCTGAATCTGCACTCCACGCAGGCTTTCGTTACACCACTGCTGAAAGTCGAAGTAATGCAATACTGGTTTTCAGTGGTCTGTTCACATTCGAAGCCGAGGCTTTTTACAGGCTATCCACTCAACACTGGTCAGCTCTTCATTTTCGTGTCCCCACAATCCAGATTTCAGAAATCATTGCAATCTCCACTACAGAATGTTCCATTCATTCACTGCGAGTCTGGAGTTTATCTGATTCTCCACTCCCGCCTGGTTAACATTACACCACTTGTGAATGTCCAAGTAAGCCAATGCTGGTTTTCAGAGGCCTGTTCATACTCGCAGCCGTGCTGTTTAATTGACAATTCACTCCACCCTGTTCAGCTCTTCATTGTCCCACCACACTACCAGCCTTCAGAAATCTTTGTTATCTCCACTACAGAATGTTCCATTCATTCACTGCGAATCTGGAATTCATCTGACTCTCAACTCCACGCAGGTTTTCATTACACCACTGTTGAATGTCCAAGTAACCCAATGCTGGTTTTCAGCGGCCTGTTCATATCCGCAGCCCTGCTGTTTACTTGGCTATCGATTCAAGCCTGGTCAGCTCTTCATTTTCCTGTCCACACAACACAGGCTTCAGAAATCATTGGAATCTCCTCTACAGAATGTTCCATTCATTCACTGCGAATGTGGAATTCAACTGACTCTCCACTCCATGCAGGTTTTCCTTACACCACTGATGAATGTCCAAGTAACCCAATGCTGGTTTTCAGCTGCATGTTCACACTCGCAGCCATGCTATACAATTGGCTTTCCACTAAATCCTGATTAGTTCTTGATTTTCCTTCCACACGACCCAGCCTTCAGAAATCGTTGGAATCTCCACTAGAGAATGTTCCATTCATTCCCTGCGAATCTGGAATTCCTCTGAACCTCCACTCCCGGCAGGTTTTCGTTACACCACTGTTGAATGTCCAAGTAACCCAATGTTTTAAGTGTTTTCTTCACAAGCGCAGTGGTGCTGTTCAATTGGCTATCCACTCAACCCTGGCCAGCTCTACATTTTCCTGTCCACACCACAGAGATTGGAGAAATCATTGTTATCTCCACTACAGAATGTTCCATTCATTCACAGCGAATCTGGAATTCATCTGAATCTCCACTCCCGGCAGGTTTTCGTGACACCACTGGTAAATATCCAAGTAAGCCAATGCTGGTTTTAAGTGGCCTGCTCATACTCTCAGCCGTGCTGTTCAATTTGCTATCCACTCAACCCTCTTCAGCTCCATTTTCCTGTCCACATAACCCAAACTTCAGAAACAATTGGTATCTCCTCCACAGAATGTTCCATTCATTGACGGCAAATCTGAAATTCATCTAATTCTCAACTCCCGTCAGGTTTTCGTTACACCACTTGTGAATGTCCAATTAAGCCAAAGCTGGTTTTCAGTGGCCTGTTCTTACTACGAGACGTGCTGTTCATTTGGCTATCCATTCCACCCTGTTCAGCTCTACATTTTCGTGTCCACAAAACCCAGCCTTCAGAAATCATTGGAATCACCACTAGAGAATGTTCCATTCATTCACTGCGAATCTGGAATTCATCTGAATCTCCACTCCCGGCAGGTTTTCATTGCACCACTGCTGAATGTTCAAGTAACGCAATGATGGTTTTCAGCGGTCTATTCACACTCGAACCCGTGCTGTTCACGGTCTAGCGACTCAACACTGGTGAGTTCTTCTTTTTCCAGTTCAGACAATACAAACCTCAGAAACCATTGCAATCTACACTACAGAATGTTTCATTCATTCAGGCGAATCTTGAATTCATCTTGTTCTCCACTCCCAGCAGGTTTTCGTTTCACCACTGGTGAATGTCCAAGCAACCCAAGGCTGGTTTCAGCTGCGTGTTAACACTCGCAGCCGTGCTGTTCAATTGGCTATCCAGTGAACGCTGGTTAGCTCTTGATTTTCCTTCCACACACCGAGCCTTCAGAAATCATTCTTATCTCCACTTCAGAATGTTCCATTCGTTCCCTGCGAATCTGGAATTCCTCTGACTCTCCACACCAGGCAGATTTTCCTAACAACACTGGTGAATGACCAGGTAATCCAATGCTGGTTTTCAGCGGCTGTTCACACTCACAGCCTTGCTGTTCAATTGGCAATCCAGTCAAACCTAGTCAGCTCTTCATTTTCCTGTCCACACAACCCAGCGTTCAGAAATCATTGGAATCTCTACTACAGAAATTTCCATTCATTCACTGTGAATCTGGAAATACTCTGAATCTGCATTCCAGGAAGGCTTTCGTTACACCACTGATGAATGTCCAAGTAATGCAATGCTGCTTCTTAGTGGTCTGTTCACACTCGAAACCGTGCTGTTCATTGGCTATCCACTCAATATCGGTCAGCTCTTCAATATCCTGTCCAGACTATCCAGATTCCTAAATGTTGGCAATCACCACTACAGAATGTTCCATTCAATCACGCGAATCTGGAATTCATCAGAGTCTCCACTCCTGGAAGGTTTTCGTGACACCACTGGTAAATGTCCAAGGAAGACAATGCTGGTTTTAAGCCGCCTGCTAACACACTCAGCCGTGCTGTTCAATTTGCTATCCACCCAACCCTATTCAGCTCTACATTTTCCTGTCCTCATAACCCAACCTTCAGAAATAATTGGTATCTCCTCCACAGAATGTTCCGTTCATTCACTGCGAATCTTAAATTCATCTGACTCTCAACTCCCGGCGGGTTATCGTTACACCACTTGTGAATGTCCAAGTAAGCCAATGCTGGTTTTCAGTGGCCTGTTCATACTAAGAGACGTGCTGTTCATTTGGCTATCCACTCCACCCTGTTCAGCTCTACATTCTCGTGTCCACAAAACCCAGCCTTCAGAAATCATTGGAATCACCACTAGAGAATGTTCCATTCATTCACTGCGAATCTGGAATTCCTCTGAACCTCCACTCCTGGCAGGTTTTCGTTACGCCGCTGGTGAATGTCCAAGTAACTCAATACTGGTTTTCAGAGGCATGTTCAACTCGCAGAAGTGCTGTTCAATGGGCTATCCACTCAATATTGGTCAGCTCTTCATTTTCCTCTCCACACAAACCAGCCTTCAGAAATCATTGGGCTCTCCACTACAGACGGTTCCATTCATTCACTGCGATTCTGCAATTCATCTGACTCTCCGCTCCAGGCAGGTTTTCATTACAGCACTGGTGAATGACCAAGTAATCCAATGCTGGTTTTCAGCCGCCTTTTCACACTCGCAGTGTGCTGTTCAATTGTCTATCCACTCAAACCTGGTCAGCCTTTCATTTTCTTTTCCACAATATCAGACTTCAGAAATCATTGGAATCGCCAGTACAGAATGTTCCATTCATTCACTGCCAATCTGGAATTCATCTGAATCTGCACTCCAGGTAGGCTTTCATTACACCACTTATGAATGTCCAAGTAACACAATGCTGGTTTTCAGCGGTCTGTTCACACTCTAAGCCCTGCTTTTTACTGGGTATCCACACAACTGTGGTCAGCTCTTCATTTTCATGTCCAAACAATCCAGACTTGAGAAATCATTGCAATCTCCAGTACAGAATGTTCCATTCATTCACTGCGAATCTGGAATTCAACTGAATCTCCACTACCTGCAGATTTATCTTACACCACTTGTGAATGTCCAAGTAAAACAATGCTGGTTTTCAGAGGCCTGTTCATGTTCGCAGTCGTGCTGTTCAATTGGCTATCCACTCAACCTGTTTTGCTCCTCATTTTCCTGTGCACACAACCCAGCCTTCAGAAATCATTGTAATCTCCACTACAGGATGTTCCATTCATTCACTGGGAATCTGGAATTCATCTGAATCTGCACTCCACGCAGGCTTTCGTTACACCACTGCTGAAAGTCGAAGTAATGCAATACTGGTTTTCAGTGGTCTGTTCACATTCGAAGCCGAGGCTTTTTACAGGCTATCCACTCAACACTGGTCAGCTCTTCATTTTCGTGTCCCCACAATCCAGATTTCAGAAATCATTGCAATCTCCACTACAGAATGTTCCATTCATTCACTGCGAGTCTGGAGTTTATCTGATTCTCCACTCCCGCCTGGTTAACATTACACCACTTGTGAATGTCCAAGTAAGCCAATGCTGGTTTTCAGAGGCCTGTTCATACTCGCAGCCGTGCTGTTTAATTGACAATTCACTCCACCCTGTTCAGCTCTTCATTGTCCCACCACACTACCAGCCTTCAGAAATCTTTGTTATCTCCACTACAGAATGTTCCATTCATTCACTGCGAATCTGGAATTCATCTGACTCTCAACTCCACGCAGGTTTTCATTACACCACTGTTGAATGTCCAAGTAACCCAATGCTGGTTTTCAGCGGCCTGTTCATATTCGCAGCCCTGCTGTTTACTTGGCTATCGATTCAAGCCTGGTCAGCTCTTCATTTTCCTGTCCACACAACACAGGCTTCAGAAATCGTTGGAATCTCCTCTACAGAATGTTCCATTCATTCACTGCGAATGTGGAATTCAACTGACTCTCCACTCCATGCAGGTTTTCCTTACACCACTGATGAATGTCCAAGTAACCCAATGCTGGTTTTCAGCTGCATGTTCACACTCGCAGCCATGCTATACAATTGGCTTTCCACTAAATCCTGATTAGTTCTTGATTTTCCTTCCACACGACCCAGCCTTCAGAAATCGTTGGAATCTCCACTAGAGAATGTTCCATTCATTCACTGCGAATCTGGAATTCCTCTGAACCTCCACTCCCGGCAGGTTTTCGTTACACCACTGTTGAATGTCCAAGTAACCCAATGTTTTAAGTGTTTTCTTCACAAGCGCAGTGGTGCTGTTCAATTGGCTATCCACTCAACCCTGGCCAGCTCTACATTTTCCTGTCCACACCACAGAGACTGGAGAAATCATTGTTATCTCCACTACAGAATGTTCCATTCATTCACAGCGAATCTGGAATTCATCTGAATCTCCACTCCCGGCAGGTTTTCGTGACACCACTGGTAAATATCCAAGTAAGCCAATGCTGGTTTTAAGTGGCCTGCTCATACTCTCAGCCGTGCTGTTCAATTTGCTATCCACTCAACCCTCTTCAGCTCCATTTTCCTGTCCACATAACCCAAGCTTCAGAAACAATTGGTATCTCCTCCACAGAATGTTCCATTCATTGACGGCAAATCTGAAATTCATCTAATTCTCAACTCCCGTCAGGTTTTCGTTACACCACTTGTGAATGTCCAATTAAGCCAAAGCTGGTTTTCAGTGGCCTGTTCTTACTACGAGACGTGCTGTTCATTTGGCTATCCATTCCACCCTGTTCAGCTCTACATTTTCGTGTCCACAAAACCCAGCCTTCAGAAATCATTGGAATCACCACTAGAGAATGTTCCATTCATTCACTGCGAATCTGGAATTCATCTGAATCTCCACTCCCGGCAGGTTTTCATTGCACCACTGCTGAATGTTCAAGTAACGCAATGATGGTTTTCAGCGGTCTATTCACACTCGAACCCGTGCTGTTCACGGTCTAGCGACTCAACACTGGTGAGTTCTTCTTTTTCCAGTTCAGACAATACAAACCTCAGAAACCATTGCAATCTACACTACAGAATGTTTCATTCATTCAGGCGAATCTTGAATTCATCTTGTTCTCCACTCCCAGCAGGTTTTCGTTTCACCACTGGTGAATGTCCAAGCAACCCAAGGCTGGTTTCAGCTGCGTGTTAACACTCGCAGCCGTGCTGTTCAATTGGCTATCCAGTGAACGCTGGTTAGCTCTTGATTTTCCTTCCACACACCGAGCCTTCAGAAATCATTCTTATCTCCACTTCAGAATGTTCCATTCGTTCCCTGCGAATCTGGAATTCCTCTGACTCTCCACACCAGGCAGATTTTCCTAACAACACTGGTGAATGACCAGGTAATCCAATGCTGGTTTTCAGCGGCTGTTCACACTCACAGCCTTGCTGTTCAATTGGCAATCCAGTCAAACCTAGTCAGCTCTTCATTTTCCTGTCCACACAACCCAGCGTTCAGAAATCATTGGAATCTCTACTACAGAAATTTCCATTCATTCACTGTGAATCTGGAAATACTCTGAATCTGCATTCCAGGAAGGCTTTCGTTACACCACTGATGAATGTCCAAGTAATGCAATGCTGCTTCTTAGTGGTCTGTTCACACTCGAAACCGTGCTGTTCATTGGCTATCCACTCAATATCGGTCAGCTCTTCAATATCCTGTCCAGACTATCCAGATTCCTAAATGTTGGCAATCACCACTACAGAATGTTCCATTCAATCACGCGAATCTGGAATTCATCAGAGTCTCCACTCCTGGAAGGTTTTCGTGACACCACTGGTAAATGTCCAAGGAAGACAATGCTGGTTTTAAGCCGCCTGCTAACACACTCAGCCGTGCTGTTCAATTTGCTATCCACCCAACCCTATTCAGCTCTACATTTTCCTGTCCTCATAACCCAACCTTCAGAAATAATTGGTATCTCCTCCACAGAATGTTCCGTTCATTCACTGCGAATCTTAAATTCATCTGACTCTCAACTCCCGGCGGGTTATCGTTACACCACTTGTGAATGTCCAAGTAAGCCAATGCTGGTTTTCAGTGGCCTGTTCATACTAAGAGACGTGCTGTTCATTTGGCTATCCACTCCACCCTGTTCAGCTCTACATTCTCGTGTCCACAAAACCCAGCCTTCAGAAATCATTGGAATCACCACTAGAGAATGTTCCATTCATTCACTGCGAATCTGGAATTCCTCTGAACCTCCACTCCTGGCAGGTTTTCGTTACGCCGCTGGTGAATGTCCAAGTAACTCAATACTGGTTTTCAGAGGCATGTTCAACTCGCAGAAGTGCTGTTCAATGGGCTATCCACTCAATATTGGTCAGCTCTTCATTTTCCTCTCCACACAAACCAGCCTTCAGAAATCATTGGGCTCTCCACTACAGACGGTTCCATTCATTCACTGCGATTCTGCAATTCATCTGACTCTCCGCTCCAGGCAGGTTTTCATTACAGCACTGGTGAATGACCAAGTAATCCAATGCTGGTTTTCAGCCGCCTTTTCACACTCGCAGTGTGCTGTTCAATTGTCTATCCACTCAAACCTGGTCAGCCTTTCATTTTCTTTTCCACAATATCAGACTTCAGAAATCATTGGAATCGCCAGTACAGAATGTTCCATTCATTCACTGCCAATCTGGAATTCATCTGAATCTGCACTCCAGGTAGGCTTTCATTACACCACTTATGAATGTCCAAGTAACACAATGCTGGTTTTCAGCGGTCTGTTCACACTCTAAGCCCTGCTTTTTACTGGGTATCCACACAACTGTGGTCAGCTCTTCATTTTCATGTCCAAACAATCCAGACTTGAGAAATCCTTGCAATCTCCAGTACAGAATGTTCCATTCATTCACTGCGAATCTGGAATTCAACTGAATCTCCACTACCTGCAGATTTATCTTACACCACTTGTGAATGTCCAAGTAAAACAATGCTGGTTTTCAGAGGCCTGTTCATGTTCGCAGTCGTGCTGTTCAATTGGCTATCCACTCAACCTGTTTTGCTCCTCATTTTCCTGTGCACACAACCCAGCCTTCAGAAATCATTGTAATCTCCACTACAGGATGTTCCATTCATTCACTGGGAATCTGGAATTCATCTGAATCTGCACTCCACGCAGGCTTTCGTTACACCACTGCTGAAAGTCGAAGTAATGCAATACTGGTTTTCAGTGGTCTGTTCACATTCGAAGCCGAGGCTTTTTACAGGCTATCCACTCAACACTGGTCAGCTCTTCATTTTCGTGTCCCCACAATCCAGATTTCAGAAATCATTGCAATCTCCACTACAGAATGTTCCATTCATTCACTGCGAGTCTGGAGTTTATCTGATTCTCCACTCCCGCCTGGTTAACATTACACCACTTGTGAATGTCCAAGTAAGCCAATGCTGGTTTTCAGAGGCCTGTTCATACTCGCAGCCGTGCTGTTTAATTGACAATTCACTCCACCCTGTTCAGCTCTTCATTGTCCCACCACACTACCAGCCTTCAGAAATCTTTGTTATCTCCACTACAGAATGTTCCATTCATTCACTGCGAATCTGGAATTCATCTGACTCTCAACTCCACGCAGGTTTTCATTACACCACTGTTGAATGTCCAAGTAACCCAATGCTGGTTTTCAGCGGCCTGTTCATATTCGCAGCCCTGCTGTTTACTTGGCTATCGATTCAAGCCTGGTCAGCTCTTCATTTTCCTGTCCACACAACACAGGCTTCAGAAATCATTGGAATCTCCTCTACAGAATGTTCCATTCATTCACTGCGAATGTGGAATTCAACTGACTCTCCACTCCATGCAGGTTTTCCTTACACCACTGATGAATGTCCAAGTAACCCAATGCTGGTTTTCAGCTGCATGTTCACACTCGCAGCCATGCTATACAATTGGCTTTCCACTAAATCCTGATTAGTTCTTGATTTTCCTTCCACACGACCCAGCCTTCAGAAATCGTTGGAATCTCCACTAGAGAATGTTCCATTCATTCACTGCGAATCTGGAATTCCTCTGAACCTCCACTCCCGGCAGGTTTTCGTTACACCACTGTTGAATGTCCAAGTAACCCAATGTTTTAAGTGTTTTCTTCACAAGCGCAGTGGTGCTGTTCAATTGGCTATCCACTCAACCCTGGCCAGCTCTACATTTTCCTGTCCACACCACAGAGACTGGAGAAATCATTGTTATCTCCACTACAGAATGTTCCATTCATTCACAGCGAATCTGGAATTCATCTGAATCTCCACTCCCGGCAGGTTTTCGTGACACCACTGGTAAATATCCAAGTAAGCCAATGCTGGTTTTAAGTGGCCTGCTCATACTCTCAGCCGTGCTGTTCAATTTGCTATCCACTCAACCCTCTTCAGCTCCATTTTCCTGTCCACATAACCCAAGCTTCAGAAACAATTGGTATCTCCTCCACAGAATGTTCCATTCATTGACGGCAAATCTGAAATTCATCTAATTCTCAACTCCCGTCAGGTTTTCGTTACACCACTTGTGAATGTCCAATTAAGCCAAAGCTGGTTTTCAGTGGCCTGTTCTTACTACGAGACGTGCTGTTCATTTGGCTATCCATTCCACCCTGTTCAGCTCTACATTTTCGTGTCCACAAAACCCAGCCTTCAGAAATCATTGGAATCACCACTAGAGAATGTTCCATTCATTCACTGCGAATCTGGAATTCATCTGAATCTCCACTCCCGGCAGGTTTTCATTGCACCACTGCTGAATGTTCAAGTAACGCAATGATGGTTTTCAGCGGTCTATTCACACTCGAACCCGTGCTGTTCACGGTCTAGCGACTCAACACTGGTGAGTTCTTCTTTTTCCAGTTCAGACAATACAAACCTCAGAAACCATTGCAATCTACACTACAGAATGTTTCATTCATTCAGGCGAATCTTGAATTCATCTTGTTCTCCACTCCCAGCAGGTTTTCGTTTCACCACTGGTGAATGTCCAAGCAACCCAAGGCTGGTTTCAGCTGCGTGTTAACACTCGCAGCCGTGCTGTTCAATTGGCTATCCAGTGAACGCTGGTTAGCTCTTGATTTTCCTTCCACACACCGAGCCTTCAGAAATCATTCTTATCTCCACTTCAGAATGTTCCATTCGTTCCCTGCGAATCTGGAATTCCTCTGACTCTCCACACCAGGCAGATTTTCCTAACAACACTGGTGAATGACCAGGTAATCCAATGCTGGTTTTCAGCGGCTGTTCACACTCACAGCCTTGCTGTTCAATTGGCAATCCAGTCAAACCTAGTCAGCTCTTCATTTTCCTGTCCACACAACCCAGCGTTCAGAAATCATTGGAATCTCTACTACAGAAATTTCCATTCATTCACTGTGAATCTGGAAATACTCTGAATCTGCATTCCAGGAAGGCTTTCGTTACACCACTGATGAATGTCCAAGTAATGCAATGCTGCTTCTTAGTGGTCTGTTCACACTCGAAACCGTGCTGTTCATTGGCTATCCACTCAATATCGGTCAGCTCTTCAATATCCTGTCCAGACTATCCAGATTCCTAAATGTTGGCAATCACCACTACAGAATGTTCCATTCAATCACGCGAATCTGGAATTCATCAGAGTCTCCACTCCTGGAAGGTTTTCGTGACACCACTGGTAAATGTCCAAGGAAGACAATGCTGGTTTTAAGCCGCCTGCTAACACACTCAGCCGTGCTGTTCAATTTGCTATCCACCCAACCCTATTCAGCTCTACATTTTCCTGTCCTCATAACCCAACCTTCAGAAATAATTGGTATCTCCTCCACAGAATGTTCCGTTCATTCACTGCGAATCTTAAATTCATCTGACTCTCAACTCCCGGCGGGTTATCGTTACACCACTTGTGAATGTCCAAGTAAGCCAATGCTGGTTTTCAGTGGCCTGTTCATACTAAGAGACGTGCTGTTCATTTGGCTATCCACTCCACCCTGTTCAGCTCTACATTCTCGTGTCCACAAAACCCAGCCTTCAGAAATCATTGGAATCACCACTAGAGAATGTTCCATTCATTCACTGCGAATCTGGAATTCCTCTGAACCTCCACTCCTGGCGGGTTTTCGTTACGCCGCTGGTGAATGTCCAAGTAACTCAATACTGGTTTTCAGAGGCATGTTCAACTCGCAGAAGTGCTGTTCAATGGGCTATCCACTCAATATTGGTCAGCTCTTCATTTTCCTCTCCACACAAACCAGCCTTCAGAAATCATTGGGCTCTCCACTACAGACGGTTCCATTCATTCACTGCGATTCTGCAATTCATCTGACTCTCCGCTCCAGGCAGGTTTTCATTACAGCACTGGTGAATGACCAAGTAATCCAATGCTGGTTTTCAGCCGCCTTTTCACACTCGCAGTGTGCTGTTCAATTGTCTATCCACTCAAACCTGGTCAGCCTTTCATTTTCTTTTCCACAATATCAGACTTCAGAAATCATTGGAATCGCCAGTACAGAATGTTCCATTCATTCACTGCCAATCTGGAATTCATCTGAATCTGCACTCCAGGTAGGCTTTCATTACACCACTTATGAATGTCCAAGTAACACAATGCTGGTTTTCAGCGGTCTGTTCACACTCTAAGCCCTGCTTTTTACTGGGTATCCACACAACTGTGGTCAGCTCTTCATTTTCATGTCCAAACAATCCAGACTTGAGAAATCATTGCAATCTCCAGTACAGAATGTTCCATTCATTCACTGCGAATCTGGAATTCAACTGAATCTCCACTACCTGCAGATTTATCTTACACCACTTGTGAATGTCCAAGTAAAACAATGCTGGTTTTCAGAGGCCTGTTCATGTTCGCAGTCGTGCTGTTCAATTGGCTATCCACTCAACCTGTTTTGCTCCTCATTTTCCTGTGCACACAACCCAGCCTTCAGAAATCATTGTAATCTCCACTACAGGATGTTCCATTCATTCACTGGGAATCTGGAATTCATCTGAATCTGCACTCCACGCAGGCTTTCGTTACACCACTGCTGAAAGTCGAAGTAATGCAATACTGGTTTTCAGTGGTCTGTTCACATTCGAAGCCGAGGCTTTTTACAGGCTATCCACTCAACACTGGTCAGCTCTTCATTTTCGTGTCCCCACAATCCAGATTTCAGAAATCATTGCAATCTCCACTACAGAATGTTCCATTCATTCACTGCGAGTCTGGAGTTTATCTGATTCTCCACTCCCGCCTGGTTAACATTACACCACTTGTGAATGTCCAAGTAAGCCAATGCTGGTTTTCAGAGGCCTGTTCATACTCGCAGCCGTGCTGTTTAATTGACAATTCACTCCACCCTGTTCAGCTCTTCATTGTCCCACCACACTACCAGCCTTCAGAAATCTTTGTTATCTCCACTACAGAATGTTCCATTCTTTCACTGCGAATCTGGAATTCATCTGACTCTCAACTCCACGCAGGTTTTCATTACACCACTGTTGAATGTCCAAGTAACCCAATGCTGGTTTTCAGCGGCCTGTTCATATTCGCAGCCCTGCTGTTTACTTGGCTATCGATTCAAGCCTGGTCAGCTCTTCATTTTCCTGTCCACACAACACAGGCTTCAGAAATCATTGGAATCTCCTCTACAGAATGTTCCATTCATTCACTGCGAATGTGGAATTCAACTGACTCTCCACTCCATGCAGGTTTTCCTTACACCACTGATGAATGTCCAAGTAACCCAATGCTGGTTTTCAGCTGCATGTTCACACTCGCAGCCATGCTATACAATTGGCTTTCCACTAAATCCTGATTAGTTCTTGATTTTCCTTCCACACGACCCAGCCTTCAGAAATCGTTGGAATCTCCACTAGAGAATGTTCCATTCATTCACTGCGAATCTGGAATTCCTCTGAACCTCCACTCCCGGCAGGTTTTCGTTACACCACTGTTGAATGTCCAAGTAACCCAATGTTTTAAGTGTTTTCTTCACAAGCGCAGTGGTGCTGTTCAATTGGCTATCCACTCAACCCTGGCCAGCTCTACATTTTCCTGTCCACACCACAGAGACTGGAGAAATCATTGTTATCTCCACTACAGAATGTTCCATTCATTCACAGCGAATCTGGAATTCATCTGAATCTCCACTCCCGGCAGGTTTTCGTGACACCACTGGTAAATATCCAAGTAAGCCAATGCTGGTTTTAAGTGGCCTGCTCATACTCTCAGCCGTGCTGTTCAATTTGCTATCCACTCAACCCTCTTCAGCTCCATTTTCCTGTCCACATAACCCAAACTTCAGAAACAATTGGTATCTCCTCCACAGAATGTTCCATTCATTGACGGCAAATCTGAAATTCATCTAATTCTCAACTCCCGTCAGGTTTTCGTTACACCACTTGTGAATGTCCAATTAAGCCAAAGCTGGTTTTCAGTGGCCTGTTCTTACTACGAGACGTGCTGTTCATTTGGCTATCCATTCCACCCTGTTCAGCTCTACATTTTCGTGTCCACAAAACCCAGCCTTCAGAAATCATTGGAATCACCACTAGAGAATGTTCCATTCATTCACTGCGAATCTGGAATTCATCTGAATCTCCACTCCCGGCAGGTTTTCATTGCACCACTGCTGAATGTTCAAGTAACGCAATGATGGTTTTCAGCGGTCTATTCACACTCGAACCCGTGCTGTTCACGGTCTAGCGACTCAACACTGGTGAGTTCTTCTTTTTCCAGTTCAGACAATACAAACCTCAGAAACCATTGCAATCTACACTACAGAATGTTTCATTCATTCAGGCGAATCTTGAATTCATCTTGTTCTCCACTCCCAGCAGGTTTTCGTTTCACCACTGGTGAATGTCCAAGCAACCCAAGGCTGGTTTCAGCTGCGTGTTAACACTCGCAGCCGTGCTGTTCAATTGGCTATCCAGTGAACGCTGGTT
The DNA here is from genome assembly GCF_029834395.1 of Sorex fumeus. Classification (NCBI taxonomy): domain Eukaryota; kingdom Metazoa; phylum Chordata; class Mammalia; order Eulipotyphla; family Soricidae; genus Sorex; species Sorex fumeus. The sequence continues at coordinate 99,066 of NW_026606343.1, forward strand.
AGCTCTTGATTTTCCTTCCACACACCGAGCCTTCAGAAATCATTCTTATCTCCACTTCAGAATGTTCCATTCGTTCCCTGCGAATCTGGAATTCCTCTGACTCTCCACACCAGGCAGATTTTCCTAACAACACTGGTGAATGACCAGGTAATCCAATGCTGGTTTTCAGCGGCTGTTCACACTCACAGCCTTGCTGTTCAATTGGCAATCCAGTCAAACCTAGTCAGCTCTTCATTTTCCTGTCCACACAACCCAGCGTTCAGAAATCATTGGAATCTCTACTACAGAAATTTCCATTCATTCACTGTGAATCTGGAAATACTCTGAATCTGCATTCCAGGAAGGCTTTCGTTACACCACTGATGAATGTCCAAGTAATGCAATGCTGCTTCTTAGTGGTCTGTTCACACTCGAAACCGTGCTGTTCATTGGCTATCCACTCAATATCGGTCAGCTCTTCAATATCCTGTCCAGACTATCCAGATTCCTAAATGTTGGCAATCACCACTACAGAATGTTCCATTCAATCACGCGAATCTGGAATTCATCAGAGTCTCCACTCCTGGAAGGTTTTCGTGACACCACTGGTAAATGTCCAAGGAAGACAATGCTGGTTTTAAGCCGCCTGCTAACACACTCAGCCGTGCTGTTCAATTTGCTATCCACCCAACCCTATTCAGCTCTACATTTTCCTGTCCTCATAACCCAACCTTCAGAAATAATTGGTATCTCCTCCACAGAATGTTCCGTTCATTCACTGCGAATCTTAAATTCATCTGACTCTCAACTCCCGGCGGGTTATCGTTACACCACTTGTGAATGTCCAAGTAAGCCAATGCTGGTTTTCAGTGGCCTGTTCATACTAAGAGACGTGCTGTTCATTTGGCTATCCACTCCACCCTGTTCAGCTCTACATTCTCGTGTCCACAAAACCCAGCCTTCAGAAATCATTGGAATCACCACTAGAGAATGTTCCATTCATTCACTGCGAATCTGGAATTCCTCTGAACCTCCACTCCTGGCAGGTTTTCGTTACGCCGCTGGTGAATGTCCAAGTAACTCAATACTGGTTTTCAGAGGCATGTTCAACTCGCAGAAGTGCTGTTCAATGGGCTATCCACTCAATATTGGTCAGCTCTTCATTTTCCTCTCCACACAAACCAGCCTTCAGAAATCATTGGGCTCTCCACTACAGACGGTTCCATTCATTCACTGCGATTCTGCAATTCATCTGACTCTCCGCTCCAGGCAGGTTTTCGTTACAGCACTGGTGAATGACCAAGTAATCCAATGCTGGTTTTCAGCCGCCTTTTCACACTCGCAGTGTGCTGTTCAATTGTCTATCCACTCAAACCTGGTCAGCCTTTCATTTTCTTTTCCACAATATCAGACTTCAGAAATCATTGGAATCGCCAGTACAGAATGTTCCATTCATTCACTGCCAATCTGGAATTCATCTGAATCTGCACTCCAGGTAGGCTTTCATTACACCACTTATGAATGTCCAAGTAACACAATGCTGGTTTTCAGCGGTCTGTTCACACTCTAAGCCCTGCTTTTTACTGGGTATCCACACAACTGTGGTCAGCTCTTCATTTTCATGTCCAAACAATCCAGACTTGAGAAATCATTGCAATCTCCAGTACAGAATGTTCCATTCATTCACTGCGAATCTGGAATTCAACTGAATCTCCACTACCTGCAGATTTATCTTACACCACTTGTGAATGTCCAAGTAAAACAATGCTGGTTTTCAGAGGCCTGTTCATGTTCGCAGTCGTGCTGTTCAATTGGCTATCCACTCAACCTGTTTTGCTCCTCATTTTCCTGTGCACACAACCCAGCCTTCAGAAATCATTGTAATCTCCACTACAGGATGTTCCATTCATTCACTGGGAATCTGGAATTCATCTGAATCTGCACTCCACGCAGGCTTTCGTTACACCACTGCTGAAAGTCGAAGTAATGCAATACTGGTTTTCAGTGGTCTGTTCACATTCGAAGCCGAGGCTTTTTACAGGCTATCCACTCAACACTGGTCAGCTCTTCATTTTCGTGTCCCCACAATCCAGATTTCAGAAATCATTGCAATCTCCACTACAGAATGTTCCATTCATTCACTGCGAGTCTGGAGTTTATCTGATTCTCCACTCCCGCCTGGTTAACATTACACCACTTGTGAATGTCCAAGTAAGCCAATGCTGGTTTTCAGAGGCCTGTTCATACTCGCAGCCGTGCTGTTTAATTGACAATTCACTCCACCCTGTTCAGCTCTTCATTGTCCCACCACACTACCAGCCTTCAGAAATCTTTGTTATCTCCACTACAGAATGTTCCATTCATTCACTGCGAATCTGGAATTCATCTGACTCTCAACTCCACGCAGGTTTTCATTACACCACTGTTGAATGTCCAAGTAACCCAATGCTGGTTTTCAGCGGCCTGTTCATATTCGCAGCCCTGCTGTTTACTTGGCTATCGATTCAAGCCTGGTCAGCTCTTCATTTTCCTGTCCACACAACACAGGCTTCAGAAATCATTGGAATCTCCTCTACAGAATGTTCCATTCATTCACTGCGAATGTGGAATTCAACTGACTCTCCACTCCATGCAGGTTTTCCTTACACCACTGATGAATGTCCAAGTAACCCAATGCTGGTTTTCAGCTGCATGTTCACACTCGCAGCCATGCTATACAATTGGCTTTCCACTAAATCCTGATTAGTTCTTGATTTTCCTTCCACACGACCCAGCCTTCAGAAATCGTTGGAATCTCCACTAGAGAATGTTCCATTCATTCACTGCGAATCTGGAATTCCTCTGAACCTCCACTCCCGGCAGGTTTTCGTTACACCACTGTTGAATGTCCAAGTAACCCAATGTTTTAAGTGTTTTCTTCACAAGCGCAGTGGTGCTGTTCAATTGGCTATCCACTCAACCCTGGCCAGCTCTACATTTTCCTGTCCACACCACAGAGACTGGAGAAATCATTGTTATCTCCACTACAGAATGTTCCATTCATTCACAGCGAATCTGGAATTCATCTGAATCTCCACTCCCGGCAGGTTTTCGTGACACCACTGGTAAATATCCAAGTAAGCCAATGCTGGTTTTAAGTGGCCTGCTCATACTCTCAGCCGTGCTGTTCAATTTGCTATCCACTCAACCCTCTTCAGCTCCATTTTCCTGTCCACATAACCCAAACTTCAGAAACAATTGGTATCTCCTCCACAGAATGTTCCATTCATTGACGGCAAATCTGAAATTCATCTAATTCTCAACTCCCGTCAGGTTTTCGTTACACCACTTGTGAATGTCCAATTAAGCCAAAGCTGGTTTTCAGTGGCCTGTTCTTACTACGAGACGTGCTGTTCATTTGGCTATCCATTCCACCCTGTTCAGCTCTACATTTTCGTGTCCACAAAACCCAGCCTTCAGAAATCATTGGAATCACCACTAGAGAATGTTCCATTCATTCACTGCGAATCTGGAATTCATCTGAATCTCCACTCCCGGCAGGTTTTCATTGCACCACTGCTGAATGTTCAAGTAACGCAATGATGGTTTTCAGCGGTCTATTCACACTCGAACCCGTGCTGTTCACGGTCTAGCGACTCAACACTGGTGAGTTCTTCTTTTTCCAGTTCAGACAATACAAACCTCAGAAACCATTGCAATCTACACTACAGAATGTTTCATTCATTCAGGCGAATCTTGAATTCATCTTGTTCTCCACTCCCAGCAGGTTTTCGTTTCACCACTGGTGAATGTCCAAGCAACCCAAGGCTGGTTTCAGCTGCGTGTTAACACTCGCAGCCGTGCTGTTCAATTGGCTATCCAGTGAACGCTGGTTAGCTCTTGATTTTCCTTCCACACACCGAGCCTTCAGAAATCATTCTTATCTCCACTTCAGAATGTTCCATTCGTTCCCTGCGAATCTGGAATTCCTCTGACTCTCCACACCAGGCAGATTTTCCTAACAACACTGGTGAATGACCAGGTAATCCAATGCTGGTTTTCAGCGGCTGTTCACACTCACAGCCTTGCTGTTCAATTGGCAATCCAGTCAAACCTAGTCAGCTCTTCATTTTCCTGTCCACACAACCCAGCGTTCAGAAATCATTGGAATCTCTACTACAGAAATTTCCATTCATTCACTGTGAATCTGGAAATACTCTGAATCTGCATTCCAGGAAGGCTTTCGTTACACCACTGATGAATGTCCAAGTAATGCAATGCTGCTTCTTAGTGGTCTGTTCACACTCGAAACCGTGCTGTTCATTGGCTATCCACTCAATATCGGTCAGCTCTTCAATATCCTGTCCAGACTATCCAGATTCCTAAATGTTGGCAATCACCACTACAGAATGTTCCATTCAATCACGCGAATCTGGAATTCATCAGAGTCTCCACTCCTGGAAGGTTTTCGTGACACCACTGGTAAATGTCCAAGGAAGACAATGCTGGTTTTAAGCCGCCTGCTAACACACTCAGCCGTGCTGTTCAATTTGCTATCCACCCAACCCTATTCAGCTCTACATTTTCCTGTCCTCATAACCCAACCTTCAGAAATAATTGGTATCTCCTCCACAGAATGTTCCGTTCATTCACTGCGAATCTTAAATTCATCTGACTCTCAACTCCCGGCGGGTTATCGTTACACCACTTGTGAATGTCCAAGTAAGCCAATGCTGGTTTTCAGTGGCCTGTTCATACTAAGAGACGTGCTGTTCATTTGGCTATCCACTCCACCCTGTTCAGCTCTACATTTTCGTGTCCACAAAACCCAGCCTTCAGAAATCATTGGAATCACCACTAGAGAATGTTCCATTCATTCACTGCGAATCTGGAATTCCTCTGAACCTCCACTCCTGGCAGGTTTTCGTTACGCCACTGGTGAATGTCCAAGTAACTCAATACTGGTTTTCAGAGGCATGTTCAACTCGCAGAAGTGCTGTTCAATGGGCTATCCACTCAATATTGGTCAGCTCTTCATTTTCCTCTCCACACAAACCAGCCTTCAGAAATCATTGGGCTCTCCACTACAGACTGTTCCATTCATTCACTGCGATTCTGCAATTCATCTGACTCTCCGCTCCAGGCAGGTTTTCATTACCGCACTGGTGAATGACCAAGTAATCCAATGCTGGTTTTCAGCCGCCTTTTCACACTCGCAGTGTGCTGTTCAATTGTCTATCCACTCAAACCTGGTCAGCCTTTCATTTTCTTTTCCACAATATCAGACTTCAGAAATCATTGGAATCGCCAGTACAGAATGTTCCATTCATTCACTGCCAATCTGGAATTCATCTGAATCTGCACTCCAGGTAGGCTTTCATTACACCACTTATGAATGTCCAAGTAACACAATGCTGGTTTTCAGCGGTCTGTTCACACTCTAAGCCCTGCTTTTTACTGGGTATCCACACAACTGTGGTCAGCTCTTCATTTTCATGTCCAAACAATCCAGACTTGAGAAATCATTGCAATCTCCAGTACAGAATGTTCCATTCATTCACTGCGAATCTGGAATTCAACTGAATCTCCACTACCTGCAGATTTATCTTACACCACTTGTGAATGTCCAAGTAAAACAATGCTGGTTTTCAGAGGCCTGTTCATGTTCGCAGTCGTGCTGTTCAATTGGCTATCCACTCAACCTGTTTTGCTCCTCATTTTCCTGTGCACACAACCCAGCCTTCAGAAATCATTGTAATCTCCACTACAGGATGTTCCATTCATTCACTGGGAATCTGGAATTCATCTGAATCTGCACTCCACGCAGGCTTTCGTTACACCACTGCTGAAAGTCGAAGTAATGCAATACTGGTTTTCAGTGGTCTGTTCACATTCGAAGCCGAGGCTTTTTACAGGCTATCCACTCAACACTGGTCAGCTCTTCATTTTCGTGTCCCCACAATCCAGATTTCAGAAATCATTGCAATCTCCACTACAGAATGTTCCATTCATTCACTGCGAGTCTGGAGTTTATCTGATTCTCCACTCCCGCCTGGTTAACATTACACCACTTGTGAATGTCCAAGTAAGCCAATGCTGGTTTTCAGAGGCCTGTTCATACTCGCAGCCGTGCTGTTTAATTGACAATTCACTCCACCCTGTTCAGCTCTTCATTGTCCCACCACACTACCAGCCTTCAGAAATCTTTGTTATCTCCACTACAGAATGTTCCATTCTTTCACTGCGAATCTGGAATTCATCTGACTCTCAACTCCACGCAGGTTTTCATTACACCACTGTTGAATGTCCAAGTAACCCAATGCTGGTTTTCAGCGGCCTGTTCATATTCGCAGCCCTGCTGTTTACTTGGCTATCGATTCAAGCCTGGTCAGCTCTTCATTTTCCTGTCCACACAACACAGGCTTCAGAAATCATTGGAATCTCCTCTACAGAATGTTCCATTCATTCACTGCGAATGTGGAATTCAACTGACTCTCCACTCCATGCAGGTTTTCCTTACACCACTGATGAATGTCCAAGTAACCCAATGCTGGTTTTCAGCTGCATGTTCACACTCGCAGCCATGCTATACAATTGGCTTTCCACTAAATCCTGATTAGTTCTCGATTTTCCTTCCACACGACCCAGCCTTCAGAAATCGTTGGAATCTCCACTAGAGAATGTTCCATTCATTCACTGCGAATCTGGAATTCCTCTGAACCTCCACTCCCGGCAGGTTTTCGTTACACCACTGTTGAATGTCCAAGTAACCCAATGTTTTAAGTGTTTTCTTCACAAGCGCAGTGGTGCTGTTCAATTGGCTATCCACTCAACCCTGGCCAGCTCTACATTTTCCTGTCCACACCACAGAGACTGGAGAAATCATTGTTATCTCCACTACAGAATGTTCCATTCATTCACAGCGAATCTGGAATTCATCTGAATCTCCACTCCCGGCAGGTTTTCGTGACACCACTGGTAAATATCCAAGTAAGCCAATGCTGGTTTTAAGTGGCCTGCTCATACTCTCAGCCGTGCTGTTCAATTTGCTATCCACTCAACCCTCTTCAGCTCCATTTTCCTGTCCACATAACCCAAACTTCAGAAACAATTGGTATCTCCTCCACAGAATGTTCCATTCATTGACGGCAAATCTGAAATTCATCTAATTCTCAACTCCCGTCAGGTTTTCGTTACACCACTTGTGAATGTCCAATTAAGCCAAAGCTGGTTTTCAGTGGCCTGTTCTTACTACGAGACGTGCTGTTCATTTGGCTATCCATTCCACCCTGTTCAGCTCTACATTTTCGTGTCCACAAAACCCAGCCTTCAGAAATCATTGGAATCACCACTAGAGAATGTTCCATTCATTCACTGCGAATCTGGAATTCATCTGAATCTCCACTCCCGGCAGGTTTTCATTGCACCACTGCTGAATGTTCAAGTAACGCAATGATGGTTTTCAGCGGTCTATTCACACTCGAACCCGTGCTGTTCACGGTCTAGCGACTCAACACTGGTGAGTTCTTCTTTTTCCAGTTCAGACAATACAAACCTCAGAAACCATTGCAATCTACACTACAGAATGTTTCATTCATTCAGGCGAATCTTGAATTCATCTTGTTCTCCACTCCCAGCAGGTTTTCGTTTCACCACTGGTGAATGTCCAAGCAACCCAAGGCTGGTTTCAGCTGCGTGTTAACACTCGCAGCCGTGCTGTTCAATTGGCTATCCAGTGAACGCTGGTTAGCTCTTGATTTTCCTTCCACACACCGAGCCTTCAGAAATCATTCTTATCTCCACTTCAGAATGTTCCATTCGTTCCCTGCGAATCTGGAATTCCTCTGACTCTCCACACCAGGCAGATTTTCCTAACAACACTGGTGAATGACCAGGTAATCCAATGCTGGTTTTCAGCGGCTGTTCACACTCACAGCCTTGCTGTTCAATTGGCAATCCAGTCAAACCTAGTCAGCTCTTCATTTTCCTGTCCACACAACCCAGCGTTCAGAAATCATTGGAATCTCTACTACAGAAATTTCCATTCATTCACTGTGAATCTGGAAATACTCTGAATCTGCATTCCAGGAAGGCTTTCGTTACACCACTGATGAATGTCCAAGTAATGCAATGCTGCTTCTTAGTGGTCTGTTCACACTCGAAACCGTGCTGTTCATTGGCTATCCACTCAATATCGGTCAGCTCTTCAATATCCTGTCCAGACTATCCAGATTCCTAAATGTTGGCAATCACCACTACAGAATGTTCCATTCAATCACGCGAATCTGGAATTCATCAGAGTCTCCACTCCTGGAAGGTTTTCGTGACACCACTGGTAAATGTCCAAGGAAGACAATGCTGGTTTTAAGCCGCCTGCTAACACACTCAGCCGTGCTGTTCAATTTGCTATCCACCCAACCCTATTCAGCTCTACATTTTCCTGTCCTCATAACCCAACCTTCAGAAATAATTGGTATCTCCTCCACAGAATGTTCCGTTCATTCACTGCGAATCTTAAATTCATCTGACTCTCAACTCCCGGCGGGTTATCGTTACACCACTTGTGAATGTCCAAGTAAGCCAATGCTGGTTTTCAGTGGCCTGTTCATACTAAGAGACGTGCTGTTCATTTGGCTATCCACTCCACCCTGTTCAGCTCTACATTTTCGTGTCCACAAAACCCAGCCTTCAGAAATCATTGGAATCACCACTAGAGAATGTTCCATTCATTCACTGCGAATCTGGAATTCATCTGAACCTCCACTCCTGGCAGGTTTTCGTTACGCCACTGGTGAATGTCCAAGTAACTCAATACTGGTTTTCAGAGGCATGTTCAACTCGCAGAAGTGCTGTTCAATGGGCTATCCACTCAATATTGGTCAGCTCTTCATTTTCCTCTCCACACAAACCAGCCTTCAGAAATCATTGGGCTCTCCACTACAGACTGTTCCATTCATTCACTGCGATTCTGCAATTCATCTGACTCTCCGCTCCAGGCAGGTTTTCATTACCGCACTGGTGAATGACCAAGTAATCCAATGCTCGTTTTCAGCCGCCTTTTCACACTCGCAGTGTGCTGTTCAATTGTCTATCCACTCAAACCTGGTCAGCCTTTCATTTTCTTTTCCACAATATCAGACTTCAGAAATCATTGGAATCGCCAGTACAGAATGTTCCATTCATTCACTGCCAATCTGGAATTCATCTGAATCTGCACTCCAGGTAGGCTTTCATTACACCACTTATGAATGTCCAAGTAACACAATGCTGGTTTTCAGCGGTCTGTTCACACTCTAAGCCCTGCTTTTTACTGGGTATCCACACAACTGTGGTCAGCTCTTCATTTTCATGTCCAAACAATCCAGACTTGAGAAATCATTGCAATCTCCAGTACAGAATATTCCATTCATTCACTGCGAATCTGGAATTCAACTGAATCTCCACTACCTGCAGATTTATCTTACACCACTTGTGAATGTCCAAGTAAAACAATGCTGGTTTTCAGAGGCCTGTTCATGTTCGCAGTCGTGCTTTTCAATTGGCTATCCACTCAACCTGTTTTGCTCCTCATTTTCCTGTGCACACAACCCAGCCTTCAGAAATCATTGTAATCTCCACTACAGGATGTTCCATTCATTCACTGGGAATCTGGAATTCATCTGAATCTGCACTCCACGCAGGCTTTCGTTACACCACTGCTGAAAGTCGAAGTAATGCAATACTGGTTTTCAGTGGTCTGTTCACATTCGAAGCCGAGGCTTTTTACAGGCTATCCACTCAACACTGGTCAGCTCTTCATTTTCGTGTCCCCACAATCCAGATTTCAGAAATCATTGCAATCTCCACTACAGAATGTTCCATTCATTCACTGCGAGTCTGGAGTTTATCTGATTCTCCACTCCCGCCTGGTTAACATTACACCACTTGTGAATGTCCAAGTAAGCCAATGCTGGTTTTCAGAGGCCTGTTCATACTCGCAGCCGTGCTGTTTAATTGACAATTCACTCCACCCTGTTCAGCTCTTCATTGTCCCACCACACTACCAGCCTGCAGAAGTCTTTGTTATCTCCACTACAGAATGTTCCATTCTTTCACTGCGAATCTGGAATTCATCTGACTCTCAACTCCACGCAGGTTTTCATTACACCACTGTTGAATGTCCAAGTAACCCAATGCTGGTTTTCAGCGGCCTGTTCATATTCGCAGCCCTGCTGTTTACTTGGCTATCGATTCAAGCCTGGTCAGCTCTTCATTTTCCTGTCCACACAACACAGGCTTCAGAAATCATTGGAATCTCCTCTACAGAATGTTCCATTCATTCACTGCGAATGTGGAATTCAACTGACTCTCCACTCCATGCAGGTTTTCCTTACACCACTGATGAATGTCCAAGTAACCCAATGCTGGTTTTCAGCTGCATGTTCACACTCGCAGCCATGCTATACAATTGGCTTTCCACTAAATCCTGATTAGTTCTTGATTTTCCTTCCACACGACCCAGCCTTCAGAAATCGTTGGAATCTCCACTAGAGAATGTTCCATTCATTCACTGCGAATCTGGAATTCCTCTGAACCTCCACTCCCGGCAGGTTTTCGTTACACCACTGTTGAATGTCCAAGTAACCCAATGTTTTAAGTGTTTTCTTCACAAGCGCAGTGGTGCTGTTCAATTGGCTATCCACTCAACCCTGGCCAGCTCTACATTTTCCTGTCCACACCACAGAGACTGGAGAAATCATTGTTATCTCCACTACAGAATGTTCCATTCATTCACAGCGAATCTGGAATTCATCTGAATCTCCACTCCCGGCAGGTTTTCGTGACACCACTGGTAAATATCCAAGTAAGCCAATGCTGGTTTTAAGTGGCCTGCTCATACTCTCAGCCGTGCTGTTCAATTTGCTATCCACTCAACCCTCTTCAGCTCCATTTTCCTGTCCACATAACCCAAGCTTCAGAAACAATTGGTATCTCCTCCACAGAATGTTCCATTCATTGACGGCAAATCTGAAATTCATCTAATTCTCAACTCCCGTCAGGTTTTCGTTACACCACTTGTGAATGTCCAATTAAGCCAAAGCTGGTTTTCAGTGGCCTGTTCTTACTACGAGACGTGCTGTTCATTTGGCTATCCATTCCACCCTGTTCAGCTCTACATTTTCGTGTCCACAAAACCCAGCCTTCAGAAATCATTGGAATCACCACTAGAGAATGTTCCATTCATTCACTGCGAATCTGGAATTCATCTGAATCTCCACTCCCGGCAGGTTTTCATTGCACCACTGCTGAATGTTCAAGTAACGCAATGATGGTTTTCAGCGGTCTATTCACACTCGAACCCGTGCTGTTCACGGTCTAGCGACTCAACACTGGTGAGTTCTTCTTTTTCCAGTTCAGACAATACAAACCTCAGAAACCATTGCAATCTACACTACAGAATGTTTCATTCATTCAGGCGAATCTTGAATTCATCTTGTTCTCCACTCCCAGCAGGTTTTCGTTTCACCACTGGTGAATGTCCAAGCAACCCAAGGCTGGTTTCAGCTGCGTGTTAACACTCGCAGCCGTGCTGTTCAATTGGCTATCCAGTGAACGCTGGTTAGCTCTTGATTTTCCTTCCACACACCGAGCCTTCAGAAATCATTCTTATCTCCACTTCAGAATGTTCCATTCGTTCCCTGCGAATCTGGAATTCCTCTGACTCTCCACACCAGGCAGATTTTCCTAACAACACTGGTGAATGACCAGGTAATCCAATGCTGGTTTTCAGCGGCTGTTCACACTCACAGCCTTGCTGTTCAATTGGCAATCCAGTCAAACCTAGTCAGCTCTTCATTTTCCTGTCCACACAACCCAGCGTTCAGAAATCATTGGAATCTCTACTACAGAAATTTCCATTCATTCACTGTGAATCTGGAAATACTCTGAATCTGCATTCCAGGAAGGCTTTCGTTACACCACTGATGAATGTCCAAGTAATGCAATGCTGCTTCTTAGTGGTCTGTTCACACTCGAAACCGTGCTGTTCATTGGCTATCCACTCAATATCGGTCAGCTCTTCAATATCCTGTCCAGACTATCCAGATTCCTAAATGTTGGCAATCACCACTACAGAATGTTCCATTCAATCACGCGAATCTGGAATTCATCAGAGTCTCCACTCCTGGAAGGTTTTCGTGACACCACTGGTAAATGTCCAAGGAAGACAATGCTGGTTTTAAGCCGCCTGCTAACACACTCAGCCGTGCTGTTCAATTTGCTATCCACCCAACCCTATTCAGCTCTACATTTTCCTGTCCTCATAACCCAACCTTCAGAAATAATTGGTATCTCCTCCACAGAATGTTCCGTTCATTCACTGCGAATCTTAAATTCATCTGACTCTCAACTCCCGGCGGGTTATCGTTACACCACTTGTGAATGTCCAAGTAAGCCAATGCTGGTTTTCAGTGGCCTGTTCATACTAAGAGACGTGCTGTTCATTTGGCTATCCACTCCACCCTGTTCAGCTCTACATTCTCGTGTCCACAAAACCCAGCCTTCAGAAATCATTGGAATCACCACTAGAGAATGTTCCATTCATTCACTGCGAATCTGGAATTCCTCTGAACCTCCACTCCTGGCAGGTTTTCGTTACGCCACTGGTGAATGTCCAAGTAACTCAATACTGGTTTTCAGAGGCATGTTCAACTCGCAGAAGTGCTGTTCAATGGGCTATCCACTCAATATTGGTCAGCTCTTCATTTTCCTCTCCACACAAACCAGCCTTCAGAAATCATTGGGCTCTCCACTACAGACTGTTCCATTCATTCACTGCGATTCTGCAATTCATCTGACTCTCCGCTCCAGGCAGGTTTTCATTACAGCACTGGTGAATGACCAAGTAATCCAATGCTGGTTTTCAGCCGCCTTTTCACACTCGCAGTGTGCTGTTCAATTGTCTATCCACTCAAACCTGGTCAGCCTTTCATTTTCTTTTCCACAATATCAGACTTCAGAAATCATTGGAATCGCCAGTACAGAATGTTCCATTCATTCACTGCCAATCTGGAATTCATCTGAATCTGCACTCCAGGTAGGCTTTCATTACACCACTTATGAATGTCCAAGTAACACAATGCTGGTTTTCAGCGGTCTGTTCACACTCTAAGCCCTGCTTTTTACTGGGTATCCACACAACTGTGGTCAGCTCTTCATTTTCATGTCCAAACAATCCAGACTTGAGAAATCATTGCAATCTCCAGTACAGAATGTTCCATTCATTCACTGCGAATCTGGAATTCAACTGAATCTCCACTACCTGCAGATTTATCTTACACCACTTGTGAATGTCCAAGTAAAACAATGCTGGTTTTCAGAGGCCTGTTCATGTTCGCAGTCGTGCTGTTCAATTGGCTATCCACTCAACCTGTTTTGCTCCTCATTTTCCTGTGCACACAACCCAGCCTTCAGAAATCATTGTAATCTCCACTACAGGATGTTCCATTCATTCACTGGGAATCTGGAATTCATCTGAATCTGCACTCCACGCAGGCTTTCGTTACACCACTGCTGAAAGTCGAAGTAATGCAATACTGGTTTTCAGTGGTCTGTTCACATTCGAAGCCGAGGCTTTTTACAGGCTATCCACTCAACACTGGTCAGCTCTTCATTTTCGTGTCCCCACAATCCAGATTTCAGAAATCATTGCAATCTCCACTACAGAATGTTCCATTCATTCACTGCGAGTCTGGAGTTTATCTGATTCTCCACTCCCGCCTGGTTAACATTACACCACTTGTGAATGTCCAAGTAAGCCAATGCTGGTTTTCAGAGGCCTGTTCATACTCGCAGCCGTGCTGTTTAATTGACAATTCACTCCACCCTGTTCAGCTCTTCATTGTCCCACCACACTACCAGCCTTCAGAAATCTTTGTTATCTCCACTACAGAATGTTCCATTCATTCACTGCGAATCTGGAATTCATCTGACTCTCAACTCCACGCAGGTTTTCATTACACCACTGTTGAATGTCCAAGTAACCCAATGCTGGTTTTCAGCGGCCTGTTCATATTCGCAGCCCTGCTGTTTACTTGGCTATCGATTCAAGCCTGGTCAGCTCTTCATTTTCCTGTCCACACAACACAGGCTTCAGAAATCATTGGAATCTCCTCTACAGAATGTTCCATTCATTCACTGCGAATGTGGAATTCAACTGACTCTCCACTCCATGCAGGTTTTCCTTACACCACTGATGAATGTCCAAGTAATCCAATGCTGGTTTTCAGCTGCATGTTCACACTCGCAGCCATGCTATACAATTGGCTTTCCACTAAATCCTGATTAGTTCTTGATTTTCCTTCCACACGACCCAGCCTTCAGAAATCGTTGGAATCTCCACTAGAGAATGTTCCATTCATTCACTGCGAATCTGGAATTCCTCTGAACCTCCACTCCCGGCAGGTTTTCGTTACACCACTGTTGAATGTCCAAGTAACCCAATGTTTTAAGTGTTTTCTTCACAAGCGCAGTGGTGCTGTTCAATTGGCTATCCACTCAACCCTGGCCAGCTCTACATTTTCCTGTCCACACCACAGAGACTGGAGAAATCATTGTTATCTCCACTACAGAATGTTCCATTCATTCACAGCGAATCTGGAATTCATCTGAATCTCCACTCCCGGCAGGTTTTCGTGACACCACTGGTAAATATCCAAGTAAGCCAATGCTGGTTTTAAGTGGCCTGCTCATACTCTCAGCCGTGCTGTTCAATTTGCTATCCACTCAACCCTCTTCAGCTCCATTTTCCTGTCCACATAAGCCAAGCTTCAGAAACAATTGGTATCTCCTCCACAGAATGTTCCATTCATTGACGGCAAATCTGAAATTCATCTAATTCTCAACTCCCGTCAGGTTTTCGTTACACCACTTGTGAATGTCCAATTAAGCCAAAGCTGGTTTTCAGTGGCCTGTTCTTACTACGAGACGTGCTGTTCATTTGGCTATCCATTCCACCCTGTTCAGCTCTACATTTTCGTGTCCACAAAACCCAGCCTTCAGAAATCATTGGAATCACCACTAGAGAATGTTCCATTCATTCACTGCGAATCTGGAATTCATCTGAATCTCCACTCCCGGCAGGTTTTCATTGCACCACTGCTGAATGTTCAAGTAACGCAATGATGGTTTTCAGCGGTCTATTCACACTCGAACCCGTGCTGTTCACGCTCTAGCGACTCAACACTGGTGAGTTCTTCTTTTTCCAGTTCAGACAATACAAACCTCAGAAACCATTGCAATCTACACTACAGAATGTTTCATTCATTCAGGCGAATCTTGAATTCATCTTGTTCTCCACTCCCAGCAGGTTTTCGTTTCACCACTGGTGAATGTCCAAGCAACCCAAGGCTGGTTTCAGCTGCGTGTTAACACTCGCAGCCGTGCTGTTCAATTGGCTATCCAGTGAACGCTGGTTAGCTCTTGATTTTCCTTCCACACACCGAGCCTTCAGAAATCATTCTTATCTCCACTTCAGAATGTTCCATTCGTTCCCTGCGAATCTGGAATTCCTCTGACTCTCCACACCAGGCAGATTTTCCTAACAACACTGGTGAATGACCAGGTAATCCAATGCTGGTTTTCAGCGGCTGTTCACACTCACAGCCTTGCTGTTCAATTGGCAATCCAGTCAAACCTAGTCAGCTCTTCATTTTCCTGTCCACACAACCCAGCGTTCAGAAATCATTGGAATCTCTACTACAGAAATTTCCATTCATTCACTGTGAATCTGGAAATACTCTGAATCTGCATTCCAGGAAGGCTTTCGTTACACCACTGATGAATGTCCAAGTAATGCAATGCTGCTCCTTAGTGGTCTGTTCACACTCGAAACCGTGCTGTTCATTGGCTATCCACTCAATATCGGTCAGCTCTTCAATATCCTGTCCAGACTATCCAGATTCCTAAATGTTGGCAATCACCACTACAGAATGTTCCATTCAATCACGCGAATCTGGAATTCATCAGAGTCTCCACTCCTGGAAGGTTTTCGTGACACCACTGGTAAATGTCCAAGGAAGACAATGCTGGTTTTAAGCCGCCTGCTAACACACTCAGCCGTGCTGTTCAATTTGCTATCCACCCAACCCTATTCAGCTCTACATTTTCCTGTCCTCATAACCCAACCTTCAGAAATAATTGGTATCTCCTCCACAGAATGTTCCGTTCATTCACTGCGAATCTTAAATTCATCTGACTCTCAACTCCCGGCGGGTTATCGTTACACCACTTGTGAATGTCCAAGTAAGCCAATGCTGGTTTTCAGTGGCCTGTTCATACTAAGAGACGTGCTGTTCATTTGGCTATCCACTCCACCCTGTTCAGCTCTACATTTTCGTGTCCACAAAACCCAGCCTTCAGAAATCATTGGAATCACCACTAGAGAATGTTCCATTCATTCACTGCGAATCTGGAATTCCTCTGAACCTCCACTCCTGGCAGGTTTTCGTTACGCCACTGGTGAATGTCCAAGTAACTCAATACTGGTTTTCAGAGGCATGTTCAACTCGCAGAAGTGCTGTTCAATGGGCTATCCACTCAATATTGGTCAGCTCTTCATTTTCCTCTCCACACAAACCAGCCTTCAGAAATCATTGGGCTCTCCACTACAGACTGTTCCATTCATTCACTGCGATTCTGCAATTCATCTGACTCTCCGCTCCAGGCAGGTTTTCATTACAGCACTGGTGAATGACCAAGTAATCCAATGCTGGTTTTCAGCCGCCTTTTCACACTCGCAGTGTGCTGTTCAATTGTCTATCCACTCAAACCTGGTCAGCCTTTCATTTTCTTTTCCACAATATCAGACTTCAGAAATCATTGGAATCGCCAGTACAGAATGTTCCATTCATTCACTGCCAATCTGGAATTCATCTGAATCTGCACTCCAGGTAGGCTTTCATTACACCACTTATGAATGTCCAAGTAACACAATGCTGGTTTTCAGCGGTCTGTTCACACTCTAAGCCCTGCTTTTTACTGGGTATCCACACAACTGTGGTCAGCTCTTCATTTTCATGTCCAAACAATCCAGACTTGAGAAATCATTGCAATCTCCAGTACAGAATGTTCCATTCATTCACTGCGAATCTGGAATTCAACTGAATCTCCACTACCTGCGGATTTATCTTACACCACTTGTGAATGTCCAAGTAAAACAATGCTGGTTTTCAGAGGCCTGTTCATGTTCGCAGTCGTGCTGTTCAATTGGCTATCCACTCAACCTGTTTTGCTCCTCATTTTCCTGTGCACACAACCCAGCCTTCAGAAATCATTGTAATCTCCACTACAGGATGTTCCATTCATTCACTGGGAATCTGGAATTCATCTGAATCTGCACTCCACGCAGGCTTTCGTTACACCACTGCTGAAAGTCGAAGTAATGCAATACTGGTTTTCAGTGGTCTGTTCACATTCGAAGCCGAGGCTTTTTACAGGCTATCCACTCAACACTGGTCAGCTCTTCATTTTCGTGTCCCCACAATCCAGATTTCAGAAATCATTGCAATCTCCACTACAGAATGTTCCATTCATTCACTGCGAGTCTGGGGTTTATCTGATTCTCCACTCCCGCCTGGTTAACATTACACCACTTGTGAATGTCCAAGTAAGCCAATGCTGGTTTTCAGAGGCCTGTTCATACTCGCAGCCGTGCTGTTTAATTGACAATTCACTCCACCCTGTTCAGCTCTTCATTGTCCCACCACACTACCAGCCTTCAGAAATCTTTGTTATCTCCACTACAGAATGTTCCATTCATTCACTGCGAATCTGGAATTCATCTGACTCTCAACTCCACGCAGGTTTTCATTACACCACTGTTGAATGTCCAAGTAACCCAATGCTGGTTTTCAGCGGCCTGTTCATATTTGCAGCCCTGCTGTTTACTTGGCTATCGATTCAAGCCTGGTCAGCTCTTCATTTTCCTGTCCACACAACACAGGCTTCAGAAATCATTGGAATCTCCTCTACAGAATGTTCCATTCATTCACTGCGAATGTGGAATTCAACTGACTCTCCACTCCATGCAGGTTTTCCTTACACCACTGATGAATGTCCAAGTAATCCAATGCTGGTTTTCAGCTGCATGTTCACACTCGCAGCCATGCTATACAATTGGCTTTCCACTAAATCCTGATTAGTTCTTGATTTTCCTTCCACACGACCCAGCCTTCAGAAATCGTTGGAATCTCCACTAGAGAATGTTCCATTCATTCACTGCGAATCTGGAATTCCTCTGAACCTCCACTCCCGGCAGGTTTTCGTTACACCACTGTTGAATGTCCAAGTAACCCAATGTTTTAAGTGTTTTCTTCACAAGCGCAGTGGTGCTGTTCAATTGGCTATCCACTCAACCCTGGCCAGCTCTACATTTTCCTGTCCACACCACAGAGACTGGAGAAATCATTGTTATCTCCACTACAGAATGTTCCATTCATTCACAGCGAATCTGGAATTCATCTGAATCTCCACTCCCGGCAGGTTTTCGTGACACCACTGGTAAATATCCAAGTAAGCCAATGCTGGTTTTAAGTGGCCTGCTCATACTCTCAGCCGTGCTGTTCAATTTGCTATCCACTCAACCCTCTTCAGCTCCATTTTCCTGTCCACATAAGCCAAGCTTCAGAAACAATTGGTATCTCCTCCACAGAATGTTCCATTCATTGACGGCAAATCTGAAATTCATCTAATTCTCAACTCCCGTCAGGTTTTCGTTACACCACTTGTGAATGTCCAATTAAGCCAAAGCTGGTTTTCAGTGGCCTGTTCTTACTACGAGACGTGCTGTTCATTTGGCTATCCATTCCACCCTGTTCAGCTCTACATTTTCGTGTCCACAAAACCCAGCCTTCAGAAATCATTGGAATCACCACTAGAGAATGTTCCATTCATTCACTGCGAATCTGGAATTCATCTGAATCTCCACTCCCGGCAGGTTTTCATTGCACCACTGCTGAATGTTCAAGTAACGCAATGATGGTTTTCAGCGGTCTATTCACACTCGAACCCGTGCTGTTCACGCTCTAGCGACTCAACACTGGTGAGTTCTTCTTTTTCCAGTTCAGACAATACAAACCTCAGAAACCATTGCAATCTACACTACAGAATGTTTCATTCATTCAGGCGAATCTTGAATTCATCTTGTTCTCCACTCCCAGCAGGTTTTCGTTTCACCACTGGTGAATGTCCAAGCAACCCAAGGCTGGTTTCAGCTGCGTGTTAACACTCGCAGCCGTGCTGTTCAATTGGCTATCCAGTGAACGCTGGTTAGCTCTTGATTTTCCTTCCACACACCGAGCCTTCAGAAATCATTCTTATCTCCACTTCAGAATGTTCCATTCGTTCCCTGCGAATCTGGAATTCCTCTGACTCTCCACACCAGGCAGATTTTCCTAACAACACTGGTGAATGACCAGGTAATCCAATGCTGTTTTTCAGCGGCTGTTCACACTCACAGCCTTGCTGTTCAATTGGCAATCCAGTCAAACCTAGTCAGCTCTTCATTTTCCTGTCCACACAACCCAGCGTTCAGAAATCATTGGAATCTCTACTACAGAAATTTCCATTCATTCACTGTGAATCTGGAAATACTCTGAATCTGCATTCCAGGAAGGCTTTCGTTACACCACTGATGAATGTCCAAGTAATGCAATGCTGCTCCTTAGTGGTCTGTTCACACTCGAAACCGTGCTGTTCATTGGCTATCCACTCAATATCGGTCAGCTCTTCAATATCCTGTCCAGACTATCCAGATTCCTAAATGTTGGCAATCACCACTACAGAATGTTCCATTCAATCACGCGAATCTGGAATTCATCAGAGTCTCCACTCCTGGAAGGTTTTCGTGACACCACTGGTAAATGTCCAAGGAAGACAATGCTGGTTTTAAGCCGCCTGCTAACACACTCAGCCGTGCTGTTCAATTTGCTATCCACCCAACCCTATTCAGCTCTACATTTTCCTGTCCTCATAACCCAACCTTCAGAAATAATTGGTATCTCCTCCACAGAATGTTCCGTTCATTCACTGCGAATCTTAAATTCATCTGACTCTCAACTCCCGGCGGGTTATCGTTACACCACTTGTGAATGTCCAAGTAAGCCAATGCTGGTTTTCAGTGGCCTGTTCATACTAAGAGACGTGCTGTTCATTTGGCTATCCACTCCACCCTGTTCAGCTCTACATTTTCGTGTCCACAAAACCCAGCCTTCAGAAATCATTGGAATCACCACTAGAGAATGTTCCATTCATTCACTGGGAATCTGGAATTCCTCTGAACCTCCACTCCTGGCAGGTTTTCGTTACGCCACTGGTGAATGTCCAAGTAACTCAATACTGGTTTTCAGAGGCATGTTCAACTCGCAGAAGTGCTGTTCAATGGGCTATCCACTCAATATTGGTCAGCTCTTCATTTTCCTCTCCACACAAACCAGCCTTCAGAAATCATTGGGCTCTCCACTACAGACTGTTCCATTCATTCACTGCGATTCTGCAATTCATCTGACTCTCCGCTCCAGGCAGGTTTTCATTACAGCACTGGTGAATGACCAAGTAATCCAATGCTGGTTTTCAGCCGCCTTTTCACACTCGCAGTGTGCTGTTCAATTGTCTATCCACTCAAACCTGGTCAGCCTTTCATTTTCTTTTCCACAATATCAGACTTCAGAAATCATTGGAATCGCCAGTACAGAATGTTCCATTCATTCACTGCCAATCTGGAATTCATCTGAATCTGCACTCCAGGTAGGCTTTCATTACACCACTTATGAATGTCCAAGTAACACAATGCTGGTTTTCAGCGGTCTGTTCACACTCTAAGCCCTGCTTTTTACTGGGTATCCACACAACTGTGGTCAGCTCTTCATTTTCATGTCCAAACAATCCAGACTTGAGAAATCATTGCAATCTCCAGTACAGAATGTTCCATTCATTCACTGCGAATCTGGAATTCAACTGAATCTCCACTACCTGCGGATTTATCTTACACCACTTGTGAATGTCCAAGTAAAACAATGCTGGTTTTCAGAGGCCTGTTCATGTTCGCAGTCGTGCTGTTCAATTGGCTATCCACTCAACCTGTTTTGCTCCTCATTTTCCTGTGCACACAACCCAGCCTTCAGAAATCATTGTAATCTCCACTACAGGATGTTCCATTCATTCACTGGGAATCTGGAATTCATCTGAATCTGCACTCCACGCAGGCTTTCGTTACACCACTGCTGAAAGTCGAAGTAATGCAATACTGGTTTTCAGTGGTCTGTTCACATTCGAAGCCGAGGCTTTTTACAGGCTATCCACTCAACACTGGTCAGCTCTTCATTTTCGTGTCCCCACAATCCAGATTTCAGAAATCATTGCAATCTCCACTACAGAATGTTCCATTCATTCACTGCGAGTCTGGGGTTTATCTGATTCTCCACTCCCGCCTGGTTAACATTACACCACTTGTGAATGTCCAAGTAAGCCAATGCTGGTTTTCAGAGGCCTGTTCATACTCGCAGCCGTGCTGTTTAATTGACAATTCACTCCACCCTGTTCAGCTCTTCATTGTCCCACCACACTACCAGCCTTCAGAAATCTTTGTTATCTCCACTACAGAATGTTCCATTCATTCACTGCGAATCTGGAATTCATCTGACTCTCAACTCCACGCAGGTTTTCATTACACCACTGTTGAATGTCCAAGTAACCCAATGCTGGTTTTCAGCGGCCTGTTCATATTCGCAGCCCTGCTGTTTACTTGGCTATCGATTCAAGCCTGGTCAGCTCTTCATTTTCCTGTCCACACAACACAGGCTTCAGAAATCATTGGAATCTCCTCTACAGAATGTTCCATTCATTCACTGCGAATGTGGAATTCAACTGACTCTCCACTCCATGCAGGTTTTCCTTACACCACTGATGAATGTCCAAGTAACCCAATGCTGGTTTTCAGCTGCATGTTCACACTCGCAGCCATGCTATACAATTGGCTTTCCACTAAATGCTGATTAGTTCTTGATTTTCCTTCCACACGACCCAGCCTTCAGAAATCGTTGGAATCTCCACTAGAGAATGTTCCATTCATTCACTGCGAATCTGGAATTCCTCTGAACCTCCACTCCCGGCAGGTTTTCGTTACACCACTGTTGAATGTCCAAGTAACCCAATGTTTTAAGTGTTTTCTTCACAAGCGCAGTGGTGCTGTTCAATTGGCTATCCACTCAACCCTGGCCAGCTCTACATTTTCCTGTCCACACCACAGAGACTGGAGAAATCATTGTTATCTCCACTACAGAATGTTCCATTCATTCACAGCGAATCTGGAATTCATCTGAATCTCCACTCCCGGCAGGTTTTCGTGACACCACTGGTAAATATCCAAGTAAGCCAATGCTGGTTTTAAGTGGCCTGCTCATACTCTCAGCCGTGCTGTTCAATTTGCTATCCACTCAACCCTCTTCAGCTCCATTTTCCTGTCCACATAACCCAAACTTCAGAAACAATTGGTATCTCCTCCACAGAATGTTCCATTCATTGACGGCAAATCTGAAATTCATCTAATTCTCAACTCCCGTCAGGTTTTCGTTACACCACTTGTGAATGTCCAATTAAGCCAAAGCTGGTTTTCAGTGGCCTGTTCTTACTACGAGACGTGCTGTTCATTTGGCTATCCATTCCACCCTGTTCAGCTCTACATTTTCGTGTCCACAAAACCCAGCCTTCAGAAATCATTGGAATCACCACTAGAGAATGTTCCATTCATTCACTGCGAATCTGGAATTCATCTGAATCTCCACTCCCGGCAGGTTTTCATTGCACCACTGCTGAATGTTCAAGTAACGCAATGATGGTTTTCAGCGGTCTATTCACACTCGAACCCGTGCTGTTCACGCTCTAGCGACTCAACACTGGTGAGTTCTTCTTTTTCCAGTTCAGACAATACAAACCTCAGAAACCATTGCAATCTACACTACAGAATGTTTCATTCATTCAGGCGAATCTTGAATTCATCTTGTTCTCCACTCCCAGCAGGTTTTCGTTTCACCACTGGTGAATGTCCAAGCAACCCAAGGCTGGTTTCAGCTGCGTGTTAACACTCGCAGCCGTGCTGTTCAATTGGCTATCCAGTGAACGCTGGTTAGCTCTTGATTTTCCTTCCACACACCGAGCCTTCAGAAATCATTCTTATCTCCACTTCAGAATGTTCCATTCGTTCCCTGCGAATCTGGAATTCCTCTGACTCTCCACACCAGGCAGATTTTCCTAACAACACTGGTGAATGACCAGGTAATCCAATGCTGGTTTTCAACGGCTGTTCACACTCACAGACTTGCTGTTCAATTGGCAATCCAGTCAAACCTAGTCAGCTCTTCATTTTCCTGTCCACACAACCCAGCGTTCAGAAATCATTGGAATCTCTACTACAGAAATTTCCATTCATTCACTGTGAATCTGGAAATACTCTGAATCTGCATTCCAGGAAGGCTTTCGTTACACCACTGATGAATGTCCAAGTAATGCAATGCTGCTTCTTAGTGGTCTGTTCACACTCGAAACCGTGCTGTTCATTGGCTATCCACTCAATATCGGTCAGCTCTTCAATATCCTGTCCAGACTATCCAGATTCCTAAATGTTGGCAATCACCACTACAGAATGTTCCATTCAATCACGCGAATCTGGAATTCATCAGAGTCTCCACTCCTGGAAGGTTTTCGTGACACCACTGGTAAATGTCCAAGGAAGACAATGCTGGTTTTAAGCCGCCTGCTAACACACTCAGCCGTGCTGTTCAATTTGCTATCCACCCAACCCTATTCAGCTCTACATTTTCCTGTCCTCATAACCCAACCTTCAGAAATAATTGGTATCTCCTCCACAGAATGTTCCGTTCATTCACTGCGAATCTTAAATTCATCTGACTCTCAACTCCCGGCGGGTTATCGTTACACCACTTGTGAATGTCCAAGTAAGCCAATGCTGGTTTTCAGTGGCCTGTTCATACTAAGAGACGTGCTGTTCATTTGGCAATCCACTCCACCCTGTTCAGCTCTACATTTTCGTGTCCACAAAACCCAGCCTTCAGAAATCATTGGAATCACCACTAGAGAATGTTCCATTCATTCACTGCGAATCTGGAATTCATCTGAACCTCCACTCCTGGCAGGTTTTCGTTACGCCACTGGTGAATGTCCAAGTAACTCAATACTGGTTTTCAGAGGCATGTTCAACTCGCAGAAGTGCTGTTCAATGGGCTATCCACTCAATATTGGTCAGCTCTTCATTTTCCTCTCCACACAAACCAGCCTTCAGAAATCATTGGGCTCTCCACTACAGACTGTTCCATTCATTCACTGCGATTCTGCAATTCATCTGACTCTCCGCTCCAGGCAGGTTTTCATTACCGCACTGGTGAATGACCAAGTAATCCAATGCTGGTTTTCAGCCGCCTTTTCACACTCGCAGTGTGCTGTTCAATTGTCTATCCACTCAAACCTGGTCAGCCTTTCATTTTCTTTTCCACAATATCAGATTTCAGAAATCATTGGAATCGCCAGTACAGAATGTTCCATTCATTCACTGCCAATCTGGAATTCATCTGAATCTGCACTCCAGGTAGGCTTTCATTACACCACTTATGAATGTCCAAGTAACACAATGCTGGTTTTCAGCGGTCTGTTCACACTCTAAGCCCTGCTTTTTACTGGGTATCCACACAACTGTGGTCAGCTCTTCATTTTCATGTCCAAACAATCCAGACTTGAGAAATCATTGCAATCTCCAGTACAGAATGTTCCATTCATTCACTGCGAATCTGGAATTCAACTGAATTTCCACTACCTGCGGATTTATCTTACACCACTTGTGAATGTCCAAGTAAAACAATGCTGGTTTTCAGAGGCCTGTTCATGTTCGCAGTCGTGCTGTTCAATTGGCTATCCACTCAACCTGTTTTGCTCCTCATTTTCCTGTGCACACAACCCAGCCTTCAGAAATCATTGTAATCTCCACTACAGGATGTTCCATTCATTCACTGGGAATCTGGAATTCATCTGAATCTGCACTCCACGCAGGCTTTCGTTACACCACTGCTGAAAGTCGAAGTAATGCAATACTGGTTTTCAGTGGTCTGTTCACATTCGAAGCCGAGGCTTTTTACAGGCTATCCACTCAACACTGGTCAGCTCTTCATTTTCGTGTCCCCACAATCCAGATTTCAGAAATCATTGCAATCTCCACTACAGAATGTTCCATTCATTCACTGCGAGTCTGGGGTTTATCTGATTCTCCACTCCCGCCTGGTTAACATTACACCACTTGTGAATGTCCAAGTAAGCCAATGCTGGTTTTCAGAGGCCTGTTCATACTCGCAGCCGTGCTGTTTAATTGACAATTCACTCCACCCTGTTCAGCTCTTCATTGTCCCACCACACTACCAGCCTTCAGAAATCTTTGTTATCTCCACTACAGAATGTTCCATTCATTCACTGCGAATCTGGAATTCATCTGACTCTCAACTCCACGCAGGTTTTCATTACACCACTGTTGAATGTCCAAGTAACCCAATGCTGGTTTTCAGCGGCCTGTTCATATTCGCAGCCCTGCTGTTTACTTGGCTATCGATTCAAGCCTGGTCAGCTCTTCATTTTCCTGTCCACACAACACAGGCTTCAGAAATCATTGGAATCTCCTCTACAGAATGTTCCATTCATTCACTGCGAATGTGGAATTCAACTGACTCTCCACTCCATGCAGGTTTTCCTTACACCACTGATGAATGTCCAAGTAACCCAATGCTGGTTTTCAGCTGCATGTTCACACTCGCAGCCATGCTATACAATTGGCTTTCCACTAAATCCTGATTAGTTCTTGATTTTCCTTCCACACGACCCAGCATTCAGAAATCGTTGGAATCTCCACTAGAGAATGTTCCATTCATTCACTGCGAATCTGGAATTCCTCTGAACCTCCACTCCCGGCAGGTTTTCGTTACACCACTGTTGAATGTCCAAGTAACCCAATGTTTTAAGTGTTTTCTTCACAAGCGCAGTGGTGCTGTTCAATTGGCTATCCACTCAACCCTGGCCAGCTCTAC
This sequence comes from Sorex fumeus, assembly GCF_029834395.1. Classification (NCBI taxonomy): domain Eukaryota; kingdom Metazoa; phylum Chordata; class Mammalia; order Eulipotyphla; family Soricidae; genus Sorex; species Sorex fumeus. The sequence goes on from NW_026606343.1 coordinate 125,138, forward strand.
ATTTTCCTGTCCACACCACAGAGACTGGAGAAATCATTGTTATCTCCACTACAGAATGTTCCATTCATTCACAGCGAATCTGGAATTCATCTGAATCTCCACTCCCGGCAGGTTTTCGTGACACCACTGGTAAATATCCAAGTAAGCCAATGCTGGTTTTAAGTGGCCTGCTCATACTCTCAGCCGTGCTGTTCAATTTGCTATCCACTCAACCCTCTTCAGCTCCATTTTCCTGTCCACATAACCCAAACTTCAGAAACAATTGGTATCTCCTCCACAGAATGTTCCATTCATTGACGGCAAATCTGAAATTCATCTAATTCTCAACTCCCGTCAGGTTTTCGTTACACCACTTGTGAATGTCCAATTAAGCCAAAGCTGGTTTTCAGTGGCCTGTTCTTACTACGAGACGTGCTGTTCATTTGGCTATCCATTCCACCCTGTTCAGCTCTACATTTTCGTGTCCACAAAACCCAGCCTTCAGAAATCATTGGAATCACCACTAGAGAATGTTCCATTCATTCACTGCGAATCTGGAATTCATCTGAATCTCCACTCCCGGCAGGTTTTCATTGCACCACTGCTGAATGTTCAAGTAACGCAATGATGGTTTTCAGCGGTCTATTCACACTCGAACCCGTGCTGTTCACGCTCTAGCGACTCAACACTGGTGAGTTCTTCTTTTTCCAGTTCAGACAATACAAACCTCAGAAACCATTGCAATCTACACTACAGAATGTTTCATTCATTCAGGCGAATCTTGAATTCATCTTGTTCTCCACTCCCAGCAGGTTTTCGTTTCACCACTGGTGAATGTCCAAGCAACCCAAGGCTGGTTTCAGCTGCGTGTTAACACTCGCAGCCGTGCTGTTCAATTGGCTATCCAGTGAACGCTGGTTAGCTCTTGATTTTCCTTCCACACACCGAGCCTTCAGAAATCATTCTTATCTCCACTTCAGAATGTTCCATTCGTTCCCTGCGAATCTGGAATTCCTCTGACTCTCCACACCAGGCAGATTTTCCTAACAACACTGGTGAATGACCAGGTAATCCAATGCTGGTTTTCAACGGCTGTTCACACTCACAGACTTGCTGTTCAATTGGCAATCCAGTCAAACCTAGTCAGCTCTTCATTTTCCTGTCCACACAACCCAGCGTTCAGAAATCATTGGAATCTCTACTACAGAAATTTCCATTCATTCACTGTGAATCTGGAAATAATCTGAATCTGCATTCCAGGAAGGCTTTCGTTACACCACTGATGAATGTCCAAGTAATGCAATGCTGCTTCTTAGTGGTCTGTTCACACTCGAAACCGTGCTGTTCATTGGCTATCCACTCAATATCGGTCAGCTCTTCAATATCCTGTCCAGACTATCCAGATTCCTAAATGTTGGCAATCACCACTACAGAATGTTCCATTCAATCACGCGAATCTGGAATTCATCAGAGTCTCCACTCCTGGAAGGTTTTCGTGACACCACTGGTAAATGTCCAAGGAAGACAATGCTGGTTTTAAGCCGCCTGCTAACACACTCAGCCGTGCTGTTCAATTTGCTATCCACCCAACCCTATTCAGCTCTACATTTTCCTGTCCTCATAACCCAACCTTCAGAAATAATTGGTATCTCCTCCACAGAATGTTCCGTTCATTCACTGCGAATCTTAAATTCATCTGACTCTCAACTCCCGGCGGGTTATCGTTACACCACTTGTGAATGTCCAAGTAAGCCAATGCTGGTTTTCAGTGGCCTGTTCATACTAAGAGACGTGCTGTTCATTTGGCAATCCACTCCACCCTGTTCAGCTCTACATTTTCGTGTCCACAAAACCCAGCCTTCAGAAATCATTGGAATCACCACTAGAGAATGTTCCATTCATTCACTGCGAATCTGGAATTCATCTGAACCTCCACTCCTGGCAGGTTTTCGTTACGCCACTGGTGAATGTCCAAGTAACTCAATACTGGTTTTCAGAGGCATGTTCAACTCGCAGAAGTGCTGTTCAATGGGCTATCCACTCAATATTGGTCAGCTCTTCATTTTCCTCTCCACACAAACCAGCCTTCAGAAATCATTGGGCTCTCCACTACAGACTGTTCCATTCATTCACTGCGATTCTGCAATTCATCTGACTCTCCGCTCCAGGCAGGTTTTCATTACAGCACTGGTGAATGACCAAGTAATCCAATGCTGGTTTTCAGCCGCCTTTTCACACTCGCAGTGTGCTGTTCAATTGTCTATCCACTCAAACCTGGTCAGCCTTTCATTTTCTTTTCCACAATATCAGATTTCAGAAATCATTGGAATCGCCAGTACAGAATGTTCCATTCATTCACTGCCAATCTGGAATTCATCTGAATCTGCACTCCAGGTAGGCTTTCATTACACCACTTATGAATGTCCAAGTAACACAATGCTGGTTTTCAGCGGTCTGTTCACACTCTAAGCCCTGCTTTTTACTGGGTATCCACACAACTGTGGTCAGCTCTTCATTTTCATGTCCAAACAATCCAGACTTGAGAAATCATTGCAATCTCCAGTACAGAATATTCCATTCATTCACTGCGAATCTGGAATTCAACTGAATCTCCACTACCTGCAGATTTATCTTACACCACTTGTGAATGTCCAAGTAAAACAATGCTGGTTTTCAGAGGCCTGTTCATGTTCGCAGTCGTGCTTTTCAATTGGCTATCCACTCAACCTGTTTTGCTCCTCATTTTCCTGTGCACACAACCCAGCCTTCAGAAATCATTGTAATCTCCACTACAGGATGTTCCATTCATTCACTGGGAATCTGGAATTCATCTGAATCTGCACTCCACGCAGGCTTTCGTTACACCACTGCTGAAAGTCGAATTAATGCAATACTGGTTTTCAGTGGTCTGTTCACATTCGAAGCCGAGGCTTTTTACTGGCTATCCACTCAACACTGGTCAGCTCTTCATTTTCGTGTCCCCACAATCCAGATTTCAGAAATCATTGCAATCTCCACTACAGAATGTTCCATTCATTCACTGCGAGTCTGGAGTTTATCTGATTCTCCACTCCCGCCTGGTTAACATTACACCACTTGTGAATGTCCAAGTAAGCCAATGCTGGTTTTCAGAGGCCTGTTCATACTCGCAGCCGTGCTGTTTAATTGACAATTCACTCCACCCTGTTCAGCTCTTCATTGTCCCACCACACTACCAGCCTTCAGAAATCTTTGTTATCTCCACTACAGAATGTTCCATTCATTCACTGCGAATCTGGAATTCATCTGACTCTCAACTCCACGCAGGTTTTCATTTCACCACTGTTGAATGTCCAAGTAACCCAATGCTGGTTTTCAGCGGCCTGTTCATATTCGCAGCCCTGCTGTTTACTTGGCTATCGATTCAAGCCTGGTCAGCTCTTCATTTTCCTGTCCACACAACACAGGCTTCAGAAATCATTGGAATCTCCTCTACAGAATGTTCCATTCATTCACTGCGTATGTGGAATTCAACTGACTCTCCACTCCATGCAGGTTTTCCTTACACCACTGATGAATGTCCAAGTAACCCAATGCTGGTTTTCAGCTGCATGTTCACACTCGCAGCCATGCTATACAATTGGCTTTCCACTAAATCCTGATTAGTTCTTGATTTTCCTTCCACACGACCCAGCCTTCAGAAATCGTTGGAATCTCCACTAGAGAATGTTCCATTCATTCACTGCGAATCTGGAATTCCTCTGAACCTCCACTCCCGGCAGGTTTTCGTTACACCACTGTTGAATGTCCAAGTAACCCAATGTTTTAAGTGTTTTCTTCACAAGCGCAGTGGTGCTGTTCAATTGGCTATCCACTCAACCCTGGCCAGCTCTACATTTTCCTGTCCACACCACAGAGACTGGAGAAATCATTGTTATCTCCACTACAGAATGTTCCATTCATTCACAGCGAATCTGGAATTCATCTGAATCTCCACTCCCGGCAGGTTTTCGTGACACCACTGGTAAATATCCAAGTAAGCCAATGCTGGTTTTAAGTGGCCTGCTCATACTCTCAGCCGTGCTGTTCAATTTGCTATCCACTCAACCCTCTTCAGCTCCATTTTCCTGTCCACATAACCCAAACTTCAGAAACAATTGGTATCTCCTCCACAGAATGTTCCATTCATTGACGGCAAATCTGAAATTCATCTAATTCTCAACTCCCGTCAGGTTTTCGTTACACCACTTGTGAATGTCCAATTAAGCCAAAGCTGGTTTTCAGTGGCCTGTTCTTACTACGAGACGTGCTGTTCATTTGGCTATCCATTCCACCCTGTTCAGCTCTACATTTTCGTGTCCACAAAACCCAGCCTTCAGAAATCATTGGAATCACCACTAGAGAATGTTCCATTCATTCACTGCGAATCTGGAATTCATCTGAATCTCCACTCCCGGCAGGTTTTCATTGCACCACTGCTGAATGTTCAAGTAACGCAATGATGGTTTTCAGCGGTCTATTCACACTCGAACCCGTGCTGTTCACGGTCTAGCGACTCAACACTGGTGAGTTCTTCTTTTTCCAGTTCAGACAATACAAACCTCAGAAACCATTGCAATCTACACTACAGAATGTTTCATTCATTCACGCGAATCTTGAATTCATCTTGTTCTCCACTCCCAGCAGGTTTTCGTTTCACCACTGGTGAATGTCCAAGCAACCCAAGGCTGGTTTCAGCTGCGTGTTAACACTCGCAGCCGTGCTGTTCAATTGGCTATCCAGTGAACGCTGGTTAGCTCTTGATTTTCCTTCCACACACCGAGCCTTCAGAAATCATTCTTATCTCCACTTCAGAATGTTCCATTCATTCCCTGCGAATCTGGAATTCCTCTGACTCTCCACACCAGGCAGATTTTCCTAACAACACTGGTGAATGACCAGGTAATCCAATGCTGGTTTTCAGCGGCTGTTCACACTCACAGCCTTGCTGTTCAATTGGCAATCCAGTCAAACCTAGTCAGCTCTTCATTTTCCTGTCCACACAACCCAGCGTTCAGAAATCATTGGAATCTCTACTACAGAAATTTCCATTCATTCACTGTGAATCTGGAAATAATCTGAACCTGCATTCCAGGAAGGCTTTCGTTACACCACTGATGAATGTCCAAGTAATGCAATGCTGCTTCTTAGTGGTCTGTTCACACTCGAAACCGTGCTGTTCATTGGCTATCCACTCAATATCGGTCAGCTCTTCAATATCCTGTCCAGACTATCCAGATTTCTAAATGTTGGCAATCACCACTACAGAATGTTCCATTCAATCACGCGAATCTGGAATTCATCAGAGTCTCCACTCCTGGAAGGTTTTCGTGACACCACTGGTAAATGTCCAAGGAAGACAATGCTGGTTTTAAGCCGCCTGCTAACACACTCAGCCGTGCTGTTCAATTTGCTATCCACCCAACCCTATTCAGCTCTACATTTTCCTGTCCTCATAACCCAACCTTCAGAAATAATTGGTATCTCCTCCACAGAATGTTCCGTTCATTCACTGCGAATCTTAAATTCATCTGACTCTCAACTCCCGGCGGGTTATCGTTACACCACTTGTGAATGTCCAAGTAAGCCAATGCTGGTTTTCAGTGGCCTGTTCATACTAAGAGACGTGCTGTTCATTTGGCTATCCACTCCACCCTGTTCAGCTCTACATTTTCGTGTCCACAAAACCCAGCCTTCAGAAATCATTGGAATCACCACTAGAGAATGTTCCATTCATTCACTGCGAATCTGGAATTCATCTGAACCTCCACTCCTGGCAGGTTTTCGTTACGCCACTGGTGAATGTCCAAGTAACTCAATACTGGTTTTCAGAGGCATGTTCAACTCGCAGAAGTGCTGTTCAATGGGCTATCCACTCAATATTGGTCAGCTCTTCATTTTCCTCTCCACACAAACCAGCCTTCAGAAATCATTGGGCTCTCCACTACAGACTGTTCCATTCATTCACTGCGATTCTGCAATTCATCTGACTCTCCGCTTCAGGCAGGTTTTCATTACAGCACTGGTGAATGACCAAGTAATCCAATGCTGGTTTTCAGCCGCCTTTTCACACTCGCAGTGTGCTGTTCAATTGTCTATCCACTCAAACCTGGTCAGCCTTTCATTTTCTTTTCCACAATATCAGACTTCAGAAATCATTGGAATCGCCAGTACAGAATGTTCCATTCATTCACTGCCAATCTGGAATTCATCTGAATCTGCACTCCAGGTAGGCTTTCATTACACCACTTATGAATGTCCAAGTAACACAATGCTGGTTTTCAGCGGTCTGTTCACACTCTAAGCCCTGCTTTTTACTGGGTATCCACACAACTGTGGTCAGCTCTTCATTTTCATGTCCAAACAATCCAGACTTGAGAAATCATTGCAATCTCCAGTACAGAATATTCCATTCATTCACTGCGAATCTGGAATTCAACTGAATCTCCACTACCTGCAGATTTATCTTACACCACTTGTGAATGTCCAAGTAAAACAATGCTGGTTTTCAGAGGCCTGTTCATGTTCGCAGTCGTGCTTTTCAATTGGCTATCCACTCAACCTGTTTTGCTCCTCATTTTCCTGTGCACACAACCCAGCCTTCAGAAATCATTGTAATCTCCACTACAGGATGTTCCATTCATTCACTGGGAATCTGGAATTCATCTGAATCTGCACTCCACGCAGGCTTTCGTTACACCACTGCTGAAAGTCGAATTAATGCAATACTGGTTTTCAGTGGTCTGTTCACATTCGAAGCCGAGGCTTTTTACTGGCTATCCACTCAACACTGGTCAGCTCTTCATTTTCGTGTCCCCACAATCCAGATTTCAGAAATCATTGCAATCTCCACTACAGAATGTTCCATTCATTCACTGCGAGTCTGGAGTTTATCTGATTCTCCACTCCCGCCTGGTTAACATTACACCACTTGTGAATGTCCAAGTAAGCCAATGCTGGTTTTCAGAGGCCTGTTCATACTCGCAGCCGTGCTGTTTAATTGACAATTCACTCCACCCTGTTCAGCTCTTCATTGTCCCACCACACTACCAGCCTTCAGAAATCTTTGTTATCTCCACTACAGAATGTTCCATTCATTCACTGCGAATCTGGAATTCATCTGACTCTCAACTCCACGCAGGTTTTCATTACACCACTGTTGAATGTCCAAGTAACCCAATGCTGGTTTTCAGCGGCCTGTTCATATTCGCAGCCCTGCTGTTTACTTGGCTATCGATTCAAGCCTGGTCAGCTCTTCATTTTCCTGTCCACACAACACAGGCTTCAGAAATCATTGGAATCTCCTCTACAGAATGTTCCATTCATTCACTGCGAATGTGGAATTCAACTGACTCTCCACTCCATGCAGGTTTTCCTTACACCACTGATGAATGTCCAAGTAACCCAATGCTGGTTTTCAGCTGCATGTTCACACTCGCAGCCATGCTATACAATTGGCTTTCCACTAAATCCTGATTAGTTCTTGATTTTCCTTCCACACGACCCAGCCTTCAGAAATCGTTGGAATCTCCACTAGAGAATGTTCCATTCATTCACTGCGAATCTGGAATTCCTCTGAACCTCCACTCCCGGCAGGTTTTCGTTACACCACTGTTGAATGTCCAAGTAACCCAATGTTTTAAGTGTTTTCTTCACAAGCGCAGTGGTGCTGTTCAATTGGCTATCCACTCAACCCTGGCCAGCTCTACATTTTCCTGTCCACACCACAGAGACTGGAGAAATCATTGTTATCTCCACTACAGAATGTTCCATTCATTCACAGCGAATCTGGAATTCATCTGAATCTCCACTCCCGGCAGGTTTTCGTGACACCACTGGTAAATATCCAAGTAAGCCAATGCTGGTTTTAAGTGGCCTGCTCATACTCTCAGCCGTGCTGTTCAATTTGCTATCCACTCAACCCTCTTCAGCTCCATTTTCCTGTCCACATAACCCAAACTTCAGAAACAATTGGTATCTCCTCCACAGAATGTTCCATTCATTGACGGCAAATCTGAAATTCATCTAATTCTCAACTCCCGTCAGGTTTTCGTTACACCACTTGTGAATGTCCAATTAAGCCAAAGCTGGTTTTCAGTGGCCTGTTCTTACTACGAGACGTGCTGTTCATTTGGCTATCCATTCCACCCTGTTCAGCTCTACATTTTCGTGTCCACAAAACCCAGCCTTCAGAAATCATTGGAATCACCACTAGAGAATGTTCCATTCATTCACTGCGAATCTGGAATTCATCTGAATCTCCACTCCCGGCAGGTTTTCATTGCACCACTGCTGAATGTTCAAGTAACGCAATGATGGTTTTCAGCGGTCTATTCACACTCGAACCCGTGCTGTTCACGGTCTAGCGACTCAACACTGGTGAGTTCTTCTTTTTCCAGTTCAGACAATACAAACCTCAGAAACCATTGCAATCTACACTACAGAATGTTTCATTCATTCACGCGAATCTTGAATTCATCTTGTTCTCCACTCCCAGCAGGTTTTCGTTTCACCACTGGTGAATGTCCAAGCAACCCAAGGCTGGTTTCAGCTGCGTGTTAACACTCGCAGCCGTGCTGTTCAATTGGCTATCCAGTGAACGCTGGTTAGCTCTTGATTTTCCTTCCACACACCGAGCCTTCAGAAATCATTCTTATCTCCACTTCAGAATGTTCCATTCATTCCCTGCGAATCTGGAATTCCTCTGACTCTCCACACCAGGCAGATTTTCCTAACAACACTGGTGAATGACCAGGTAATCCAATGCTGGTTTTCAGCGGCTGTTCACACTCACAGCCTTGCTGTTCAATTGGCAATCCAGTCAAACCTAGTCAGCTCTTCATTTTCCTGTCCACACAACCCAGCGTTCAGAAATCATTGGAATCTCTACTACAGAAATTTCCATTCATTCACTGTGAATCTGGAAATAATCTGAATCTGCATTCCAGGAAGGCTTTCGTTACACCACTGATGAATGTCCAAGTAATGCAATGCTGCTTCTTAGTGGTCTGTTCACACTCGAAACCGTGCTGTTCATTGGCTATCCACTCAATATCGGTCAGCTCTTCAATATCCTGTCCAGACTATCCAGATTTCTAAATGTTGGCAATCACCACTACAGAATGTTCCATTCAATCACGCGAATCTGGAATTCATCAGAGTCTCCACTCCTGGAAGGTTTTCGTGACACCACTGGTAAATGTCCAAGGAAGACAATGCTGGTTTTAAGCCGCCTGCTAACACACTCAGCCGTGCTGTTCAATTTGCTATCCACCCAACCCTATTCAGCTCTACATTTTCCTGTCCTCATAACCCAACCTTCAGAAATAATTGGTATCTCCTCCACAGAATGTTCCGTTCATTCACTGCGAATCTTAAATTCATCTGACTCTCAACTCCCGGCGGGTTATCGTTACACCACTTGTGAATGTCCAAGTAAGCCAATGCTGGTTTTCAGTGGCCTGTTCATACTAAGAGACGTGCTGTTCATTTGGCTATCCACTCCACCCTGTTCAGCTCTACATTTTCGTGTCCACAAAACCCAGCCTTCAGAAATCATTGGAATCACCACTAGAGAATGTTCCATTCATTCACTGCGAATCTGGAATTCATCTGAACCTCCACTCCTGGCAGGTTTTCGTTACGCCACTGGTGAATGTCCAAGTAACTCAATACTGGTTTTCAGAGGCATGTTCAACTCGCAGAAGTGCTGTTCAATGGGCTATCCACTCAATATTGGTCAGCTCTTCATTTTCCTCTCCACACAAACCAGCCTTCAGAAATCATTGGGCTCTCCACTACAGACTGTTCCATTCATTCACTGCGATTCTGCAATTCATCTGACTCTCCGCTTCAGGCAGGTTTTCATTACAGCACTGGTGAATGACCAAGTAATCCAATGCTGGTTTTCAGCCGCCTTTTCACACTCGCAGTGTGCTGTTCAATTGTCTATCCACTCAAACCTGGTCAGCCTTTCATTTTCTTTTCCACAATATCAGACTTCAGAAATCATTGGAATCGCCAGTACAGAATGTTCCATTCATTCACTGCCAATCTGGAATTCATCTGAATCTGCACTCCAGGTAGGCTTTCATTACACCACTTATGAATGTCCAAGTAACACAATGCTGGTTTTCAGCGGTCTGTTCACACTCTAAGCCCTGCTTTTTACTGGGTATCCACACAACTGTGGTCAGCTCTTCATTTTCATGTCCAAACAATCCAGACTTGAGAAATCATTGCAATCTCCAGTACAGAATGTTCCATTCATTCACTGCGAATCTGGAATTCAACTGAATCTCCACTACCTGCAGATTTATCTTACACCACTTGTGAATGTCCAAGTAAAACAATGCTGGTTTTCAGAGGCCTGTTCATGTTCGCAGTCGTGCTGTTCAATTGGCTATCCACTCAACCTGTTTTGCTCCTCATTTTCCTGTGCACACAACCCAGCCTTCAGAAATCATTGTAATCTCCACTACAGGATGTTCCATTCATTCACTGGGAATCTGGAATTCATCTGAATCTGCACTCCACGCAGGCTTTCGTTACACCACTGCTGAAAGTCGAAGTAATGCAATACTGGTTTTCAGTGGTCTGTTCACATTCGAAGCCGAGGCTTTTTACAGGCTATCCACTCAACACTGGTCAGCTCTTCATTTTCGTGTCCCCACAATCCAGATTTCAGAAATCATTGCAATCTCCACTACAGAATGTTCCATTCATTCACTGCGAGTCTGGAGTTTATCTGATTCTCCACTCCCGCCTGGTTAACATTACACCACTTGTGAATGTCCAAGTAAGCCAATGCTGGTTTTCAGAGGCCTGTTCATACTCGCAGCCGTGCTGTTTAATTGACAATTCACTCCACCCTGTTCAGCTCTTCATTGTCCCACCACACTACCAGCCTTCAGAAATCTTTGTTATCTCCACTACAGAATGTTCCATTCATTCACTGCGAATCTGGAATTCATCTGACTCTCAACTCCACGCAGGTTTTCATTACACCACTGTTGAATGTCCAAGTAACCCAATGCTGGTTTTCAGCGGCCTGTTCATATTCGCAGCCCTGCTGTTTACTTGGCTATCGATTCAAGCCTGGTCAGCTCTTCATTTTCCTGTCCACACAACACAGGCCTCAGAAATCATTGGAATCTCCTCTACAGAATGTTCCATTCATTCACTGCGAATGTGGAATTCAACTGACTCTCCACTCCATGCAGGTTTTCCTTACACCACTGATGAATGTCCAAGTAACCCAATGCTGGTTTTCAGCTGCATGTTCACACTCGCAGCCATGCTATACAATTGGCTTTCCACTAAATCCTGATTAGTTCTTGATTTTCCTTCCACACGACCCAGCCTTCAGAAATCGTTGGAATCTCCACTAGAGAATGTTCCATTCATTCACTGCGAATCTGGAATTCTTCTGAACCTCCACTCCCGGCAGGTTTTCGTTACACCACTGTTGAATGTCCAAGTAACCCAATGTTTTAAGTGTTTTCTTCACAAGCGCAGTGGTGCTGTTCAATTGGCTATCCACTCAACCCTGGCCAGCTCTACATTTTCCTGTCCACACCACAGAGACTGGAGAAATCATTGTTATCTCCACTACAGAATGTTCCATTCATTCACAGCGAATCTGGAATTCATCTGAATCTCCACTCCCGGCAGGTTTTCGTGACACCACTGGTAAATATCCAAGTAAGCCAATGCTGGTTTTAAGTGGCCTGCTCATACTCTCAGCCGTGCTGTTCAATTTGCTATCCACTCAACCCTCTTCAGCTCCATTTTCCTGTCCACATAACCCAAACTTCAGAAACAATTGGTATCTCCTCCACAGAATGTTCCATTCATTGACGGCAAATCTGAAATTCATCTAATTCTCAACTCCCGTCAGGTTTTCGTTACACCACTTGTGAATGTCCAATTAAGCCAAAGCTGGTTTTCAGTGGCCTGTTCTTACTACGAGACGTGCTGTTCATTTGGCTATCCATTCCACCCTGTTCAGCTCTACATTTTCGTGTCCACAAAACCCAGCCTTCAGAAATCATTGGAATCACCACTAGAGAATGATCCATTCATTCACTGCGAATCTGGATTCATCTGAATCTCCACTCCCGGCAGGTTTTCATTGCACCACTGCTGAATGCTCAAGTAACGCAATGATGGTTTTCAGCGGTCTATTCACACTCGAACCCGTGCTGTTCACGGTCTAGCGACTCAACACTGGTGAGTTCCTCTTTTTCCAGTTCAGACAATACAAACCTCAGAAACCATTGCAATCTACACTACAGAATGTTTCATTCATTCACGCGAATCTTGAATTCATCTTGTTCTCCACTCCCAGCAGGTTTTCGTTTCACCACTGGTGAATGTCCAAGCAACCCAAGGCTGGTTTCAGCTGCGTGTTAACACTCGCAGCCGTGCTGTTCAATTGGCTATCCAGTGAACGCTGGTTAGCTCTTGATTTTCCTTCCACAAACCGAGCCTTCAGAAATCATTCTTATCTCCACTTCAGAATGTTCCATTCGTTCCCTGCGAATCTGGAATTCCTCTGACTCTCCACACCAGGCAGATTTTCCTAACAACACTGGTGAATGACCAGGTAATCCAATGCTGGTTTTCAGCGGCTGTTCACACTCACAGCCTTGCTGTTCAATTGGCAATCCAGTCAAACCTAGTCAGCTCTTCATTTTCCTGTCCACACAACCCAGCGTTCAGAAATCATTGGAATCTCTACTACAGAAATTTCCATTCATTCACTGTGAATCTGGAAATAATCTGAATCTGCATTCCAGGAAGGCTTTCGTTACACCACTGATGAATGTCCAAGTAATGCAATGCTGCTTCTTAGTGGTCTGTTCACACTCGAAACCGTGCTGTTCATTGGCTATCCACTCAATATCGGTCAGCTCTTCAATATCCTGTCCACACTATCCAGATTTCTAAATGTTGGCAATCACCACTACAGAATGTTCCATTCAATCATGCGAATCTGGAATTCATCAGAGTCTCCACTCCTGGAAGGTTTTCGTGACACCACTGGTAAATGTCCAAGGAAGACAATGCTGGTTTTAAGCCGCCTGCTAACACACTCAGCCGTGCTGTTCAATTTGCTATCCACCCAACCCTTTTCAGCTCTACATTTTCCTGTCCTCATAACCCAACCTTCAGAAATAATTGGTATCTCCTCCACAGAATGTTCCGTTCATTCACTGCGAATCTTAAATTCATCTGACTCTCAACTCCCGGCGGGTTATCGTTACACCACTTGTGAATGTCCAAGTAAGCCAATGCTGGTTTTCAGTGGCCTGTTCATACTAAGAGACGTGCTGTTCATTTGGCTATCCACTCCACCCTGTTCAGCTCTACATTTTCGTGTCCACAAAACCCAGCCTTCAGAAATCATTGGAATCACCACTAGAGAATGTTCCATTCATTCACTGCGAATCTGGAATTCATCTGAACCTCCACTCCTGGCAGGTTTTCGTTACGCCACTGGTGAATGTCCAAGTAACTCAATACTGGTTTTCAGAGGCATGTTCAACTCGCAGAAGTGCTGTTCAATGGGCTATCCACTCAATATTGGTCAGCTCTTCATTTTCCTCTCCACACAAACCAGCCTTCAGAAATCATTGGGATCTCCACTACAGACTGTTCCATTCATTCACTGCGATTCTGCAATTCATCTGACTCTCCGCTCCAGGCAGGTTTTCATTACAGCACTGGTGAATGACCAAGTAATCCAATGCTGGTTTTCAGCCGCCTTTTCACTCTCGCAGTGTGCTGTTCAATTGTCTATCCACTCAAACCTGGTCAGCCTTTCATTTTCTTTTCCACAATATCAGACTTCAGAAATCATTGGAATCGCCAGTACAGAATGTTCCATTCATTCACTGCCAATCTGGAATTCATCTGAATCTGCACTCCAGGTAGGCTTTCATTACACCACTTATGAATGTCCAAGTAACACAATGCTGGTTTTCAGCGGTCTGTTCACACTCTAAGCCCTGCTTTTTACTGGGTATCCACACAACTGTGGTCAGCTCTTCATTTTCATGTCCAAACAATCCAGACTTGAGAAATCATTGCAATCTCCAGTAGAGAATGTTCCATTCATTCACTGCGAATCTGGAATTCAACTGAATCTCCACTACCTGCAGATTTATCTTACACCACTTGTGAATGTCCAAGTAAAACAATGCTGGTTTTCAGAGGCCTGTTCATGTTCGCAGTCGTGCTGTTCAATTGGCTATCCACTCAACCTGTTTTGCTCCTCATTTTCCTGTGCACACAACCCAGCCTTCAGAAATCATTGTAATCTCCACTACAGGATGTTCCATTCATTCACTGGGAATCTGGAATTCATCTGAATCTGCACTCCACGCAGGCTTTCGTTACACCACTGCTGAAAGTCGAAGTAATGCAATACTGGTTTTCAGTGGTCTGTTCACATTCGAAGCCGAGGCTTTTTACAGGCTATCCGCTCAACACTGGTCAGCTCTTCATTTTCGTGTCCCCACAATCCAGATTTCAGAAATCATTGCAATCTCCACTACAGAATGTTCCATTCATTCACTGCGAGTCTGGAGTTTATCTGATTCTCCACTCCCGCCTGGTTAACATTACACCACTTGTGAATGTCCAAGTAAGCCAATGCTGGTTTTCAGAGGCCTGTTCATACTCGCAGCCGTGCTGTTTAATTGACAATTCACTCCACCCTGTTCAGCTCTTCATTGTCCCACCACACTACCAGCCTTCAGAAATCTTTCTTATCTCCACTACAGAATGTTCCATTCATTCACTGCGAATCTGGAATTCATCTGACTCTCAACTCCACGCAGGTTTTCATTACACCACTGTTGAATGTCCAAGTAACCCAATGCTGGTTTTCAGCGGCCTGTTCATATTCGCAGCCCTGCTGTTTACTTGGCTATCGATTCAAGCCTGGTCAGCTCTTCATTTTCCTGTCCACACAACACAGGCTTCAGAAATCATTGGAATCTCCTCTACAGAATGTTCCATTCATTCACTGCGAATGTGGAATTCAACTGACTCTCCACTCCATGCAGGTTTTCCTTACACCACTGATGAATGTCCAAGTAACCCAATGCTGGTTTTCAGCTGCATGTTCACACTCGCAGCCATGCTATACAATTGGCTTTCCACTAAATCCTGATTAGTTCTTGATTTTCCTTCCACACGACCCAGCCTTCAGAAATCGTTGGAATCTCCACTAGAGAATGTTCCATTCATTCACTGCGAATCTGGAATTCCTCTGAACCTCCACTCCCGGCAGGTTTTCGTTACACCACTGTTGAATGTCCAAGTAACCCAATGTTTTAAGTGTTTTCTTCACAAGCGCAGTGGTGCTGTTCAATTGGCTATCCACTCAACCCTGGCCAGCTCTACATTTTCCTGTCCACACCACAGAGACTGGAGAAATCATTGTTATCTCCACTACAGAATGTTCCATTCATTCACAGCGAATCTGGAATTCATCTGAATCTCCACTCCCGGCAGGTTTTCGTGACACCACTGGTAAATATCCAAGTAAGCCAATGCTGGTTTTAAGTGGCCTGCTCATACTCTCAGCCGTGCTGTTCAATTTGCTATCCACTCAACCCTCTTCAGCTCCATTTTCCTGTCCACATAACCCAAACTTCAGAAACAATTGGTATCTCCTCCACAGAATGTTCCATTCATTGACGGCAAATCTGAAATTCATCTAATTCTCAACTCCCGTCAGGTTTTCGTTACACCACTTGTGAATGTCCAATTAAGCCAAAGCTGGTTTTCAGTGGCCTGTTCTTACTACGAGACGTGCTGTTCATTTGGCTATCCATTCCACCCTGTTCAGCTCTACATTTTCGTGTCCACAAAACCCAGCCTTCAGAAATCATTGGAATCACCACTAGAGAATGTTCCATTCATTCACTGCGAATCTGGAATTCATCTGAATCTCCACTCCCGGCAGGTTTTCATTGCACCACTGCTGAATGTTCAAGTAACGCAATGATGGTTTTCAGCGGTCTATTCACACTCGAACCCGTGCTGTTCACGGTCTAGCGACTCAACACTGGTGAGTTCTTCTTTTTCCAGTTCAGACAATACAAACCTCAGAAACCATTGCAATCTACACTACAGAATGTTTCATTCATTCAGGCGAATCTTGAATTCATCTTGTTCTCCACTCCCAGCAGGTTTTCGTTTCACCACTGGTGAATGTCCAAGCAACCCAAGGCTGGTTTCAGCTGCGTGTTAACACTCGCAGCCGTGCTGTTCAATTGGCTATCCAGTGAACGCTGGTTAGCTCTTGATTTTCCTTCCACACACCGAGCCTTCAGAAATCATTCTTATCTCCACTTCAGAATGTTCCATTCGTTCCCTGCGAATCTGGAATTCCTCTGACTCTCCACACCAGGCAGATTTTCCTAACAACACTGGTGAATGACCAGGTAATCCAATGCTGGTTTTCAGCGGCTGTTCACACTCACAGCCTTGCTGTTCAATTGGCAATCCAGTCAAACCTAGTCAGCTCTTCATTTTCCTGTCCACACAACCCAGCGTTCAGAAATCATTGGAATCTCTACTACAGAAATTTCCATTCATTCACTGTGAATCTGGAAATAATCTGAATCTGCATTCCAGGAAGGCTTTCGTTACACCACTGATGAATGTCCAAGTAATGCAATGCTGCTTCTTAGTGGTCTGTTCACACTCGAAACCGTGCTGTTCATTGGCTATCCACTCAATATCGGTCAGCTCTTCAATATCCTGTCCAGACTATCCAGATTTCTAAATGTTGGCAATCACCACTACAGAATGTTCCATTCAATCATGCGAATCTGGAATTCATCAGAGTCTCCACTCCTGGAAGGTTTTCGTGACACCACTGGTAAATGTCCAAGGAAGACAATGCTGGTTTTAAGCCGCCTGCTAACACACTCAGCCGTGCTGTTCAATTTGCTATCCACCCAACCCTTTTCAGCTCTACATTTTCCTGTCCTCATAACCCAACCTTCAGAAATAATTGGTATCTCCTCCACAGAATGTTCCGTTCATTCACTGCGAATCTTAAATTCATCTGACTCTCAACTCCCGGCGGGTTATCGTTACACCACTTGTGAATGTCCAAGTAAGCCAATGCTGGTTTTCAGTGGCCTGTTCATACTAAGAGACGTGCTGTTCATTTGGCTATCCACTCCACCCTGTTCAGCTCTACATTTTCGTGTTCACAAAACCCAGCCTTCAGAAATCATTGGAATCACCACTAGAGAATGTTCCATTCATTCACTGCGAATCTGGAATTCATCTGAACCTCCACTCCTGGCAGGTTTTCGTTACGCCACTGGTGAATGTCCAAGTAACTCAATACTGGTTTTCAGAGGCATGTTCAACTCGCAGAAGTGCTGTTCAATGGGCTATCCACTCAATATTGGTCAGCTCTTCATTTTCCTCTCCACACAAACCAGCCTTCAGAAATCATTGGGATCTCCACTACAGACTGTTCCATTCATTCACTGCGATTCTGCAATTCATCTGACTCTCCGCTCCAGGCAGGTTTTCATTACAGCACTGGTGAATGACCAAGTAATCCAATGCTGGTTTTCAGCCGCCTTTTCACTCTCGCAGTGTGCTGTTCAATTGTCTATCCACTCAAACCTGGTCAGCCTTTCATTTTCTTTTCCACAATATCAGACTTCAGAAATCATTGGAATCGCCAGTACAGAATGTTCCATTCATTCACTGCCAATCTGGAATTCATCTGAGTCTGCACTCCAGGTAGGCTTTCATTACACCACTTATGAATGTCCAAGTAACACAATGCTGGTTTTCAGCGGTCTGTTCACACTCTAAGCCCTGCTTTTTACTGGGTATCCACACAACTGTGGTCAGCTCTTCATTTTCATGTCCAAACAATCCAGACTTGAGAAATCATTGCAATCTCCAGTAGAGAATGTTCCATTCATTCACTGCGAATCTGGAATTCAACTGAATCTCCACTACCTGCAGATTTATCTTACACCACTTGTGAATGTCCAAGTAAAACAATGCTGGTTTTCAGAGGCCTGTTCATGTTCGCAGTCGTGCTGTTCAATTGGCTATCCACTCAACCTGTTTTGCTCCTCATTTTCCTGTGCACACAACCCAGCCTTCAGAAATCATTGTAATCTCCACTACAGGATGTTCCATTCATTCACTGGGAATCTGGAATTCATCTGAATCTGCACTCCACGCAGGCTTTCGTTACACCACTGCTGAAAGTCGAAGTAATGCAATACTGGTTTTCAGTGGTCTGTTCACATTCGAAGCCGAGGCTTTTTACAGGCTATCCGCTCAACACTGGTCAGCTCTTCATTTTCGTGTCCCCACAATCCAGATTTCAGAAATCATTGCAATCTCCACTACAGAATGTTCCATTCATTCACTGCGAGTCTGGAGTTTATCTGATTCTCCACTCCCGCCTGGTTAACATTACACCACTTTTGAATGTCCAAGTAAGCCAATGCTGGTTTTCAGAGGCCTGTTCATACTCGCAGCCGTGCTGTTTAATTGACAATTCACTCCACCCTGTTCAGCTCTTCATTGTCCCACCACACTACCAGCCTTCAGAAATCTTTGTTATCTCCACTACAGAATGTTCCATTCATTCACTGCGAATCTGGAATTCATCTGACTCTCAACTCCACGCAGGTTTTCATTACACCACTGTTGAATGTCCAAGTAACCCAATGCTGGTTTTCAGCGGCCTGTTCATATTCGCAGCCCTGCTGTTTACTTGGCTATCGATTCAAGCCTGGTCAGCTCTTCATTTTCCTGTCCACACAACACAGGCTTCAGAAATCATTGGAATCTCCTCTACAGAATGTTCCATTCATTCACTGCGAATGTGGAATTCAACTGACTCTCCACTCCATGCAGGTTTTCCTTACACCACTGATGAATGTCCAAGTAACCCAATGCTGGTTTTCAGCTGCATGTTCACACTCGCAGCCATGCTATACAATTGGCTTTCCACTAAATCCTGATTAGTTCTTGATTTTCCTTCCACACGACCCAGCCTTCAGAAATCGTTGGAATCTCCACTAGAGAATGTTCCATTCATTCACTGCGAATCTGGAATTCCTCTGAACCTCCACTCCCGGCAGGTTTTCGTTACACCACTGTTGAATGTCCAAGTAACCCAATGTTTTAAGTGTTTTCTTCACAAGCGCAGTGGTGCTGTTCAATTGGCTATCCACTCAACCCTGGCCAGCTCTACATTTTCCTGTCCACACCACAGAGACTGGAGAAATCATTGTTATCTCCACTACAGAATGTTCCATTCATTCACAGCGAATCTGGAATTCATCTGAATCTCCACTCCCGGCAGGTTTTCGTGACACCACTGGTAAATATCCAAGTAAGCCAATGCTGGTTTTAAGTGGCCTGCTCATACTCTCAGCCGTGCTGTTCAATTTGCTATCCACTCAACCCTCTTCAGCTCCATTTTCCTGTCCACATAACCCAAACTTCAGAAACAATTGGTATCTCCTCCACAGAATGTTCCATTCATTGACGGCAAATCTGAAATTCATCTAATTCTCAACTCCCGTCAGGTTTTCGTTACACCACTTGTGAATGTCCAATTAAGCCAAAGCTGGTTTTCAGTGGCCTGTTCTTACTACGAGACGTGCTGTTCATTTGGCTATCCATTCCACCCTGTTCAGCTCTACATTTTCGTGTCCACAAAACCCAGCCTTCAGAAATCATTGGAATCACCACTAGAGAATGTTCCATTCATTCACTGCGAATCTGGAATTCATCTGAATCTCCACTCCCGGCAGGTTTTCATTGCACCACTGCTGAATGTTCAAGTAACGCAATGATGGTTTTCAGCGGTCTATTCACACTCGAACCCGTGCTGTTCACGGTCTAGCGACTCAACACTGGTGAGTTCTTCTTTTTCCAGTTCAGACAATACAAACCTCAGAAACCATTGCAATCTACACTACAGAATGTTTCATTCATTCAGGCGAATCTTGAATTCATCTTGTTCTCCACTCCCAGCAGGTTTTCGTTTCACCACTGGTGAATGTCCAAGCAACCCAAGGCTGGTTTCAGCTGCGTGTTAACACTCGCAGCCGTGCTGTTCAATTGGCTATCCAGTGAACGCTGGTTAGCTCTTGATTTTCCTTCCACACACCGAGCCTTCAGAAATCATTCTTATCTCCACTTCAGAGTGTTCCATTCGTTCCCTGCGAATCTGGAATTCCTCTGACTCTCCACACCAGGCAGATTTTCCTAACAACACTGGTGAATGACCAGGTAATCCAATGCTGGTTTTCAGCGGCTGTTCACACTCACAGCCTTGCTGTTCAATTGGCAATCCAGTCAAACCTAGTCAGCTCTTCATTTTCCTGTCCACACAACCCAGCGTTCAGAAATCATTGGAATCTCTACTACAGAAATTTCCATTCATTCACTGTGAATCTGGAAATACTCTGAATCTGCATTCCAGGAAGGCTTTCGTTACACCACTGATGAATGTCCAAGTAATGCAATGCTGCTTCTTAGTGGTCTGTTCACACTCGAAACCGTGCTGTTCATTGGCTATCCACTCAATATCGGTCAGCTCTTCAATATCCTGTCCAGACTATCCAGATTCCTAAATGTTGGCAATCACCACTACAGAATGTTCCATTCAATCACGCGAATCTGGAATTCATCAGAGTCTCCACTCCTGGAAGGTTTTCGTGACACCACTGGTAAATGTCCAAGGAAGACAATGCTGGTTTTAAGCCGCCTGCTAACACACTCAGCCGTGCTGTTCAATTTGCTATCCACCCAACCCTATTCAGCTCTACATTTTCCTGTCCTCATAACCCAACCTTCAGAAATAATTGGTATCTCCTCCACAGAATGTTCCGTTCATTCACTGCGAATCTTAAATTCATCTGACTCTCAACTCCCGGCGGGTTATCGTTACACCACTTGTGAATGTCCAAGTAAGCCAATGCTGGTTTTCAGTGGCCTGTTCATACTAAGAGACGTGCTGTTCATTTGGCTATCCACTCCACCCTGTTCAGCTCTACATTTTCGTGTCCACAAAACCCAGCCTTCAGAAATCATTGGAATCACCACTAGAGAATGTTCCATTCATTCACTGCGAATCTGGAATTCCTCTGAACCTCCACTCCTGGCAGGTTTTCGTTACGCCACTGGTGAATGTCCAAGTAACTCAATACTGGTTTTCAGAGGCATGTTCAACTCGCAGAAGTGCTGTTCAATGGGCTATCCACTCAATACTGGTCAGCTCTTCATTTTCCTCTCCACACAAACCAGCCTTCAGAAATCATTGGGCTCTCCACTACAGACTGTTCCATTCATTCACTGCGATTCTGCAATTCATCTGACTCTCCGCTCCAGGCAGGTTTTCATTACAGCACTGGTGAATGACCAAGTAATCCAATGCTGGTTTTCAGCCGCCTTTTCACACTCGCAGTGTGCTGTTCAATTGTCTATCCACTCAAACCTGGTCAGCCTTTCATTTTCTTTTCCACAATATCAGACTTCAGAAATCATTGGAATCGCCAGTATAGAATGTTCCATTCATTCACTGCCAATCTGGAATTCATCTGAATCTGCACTCCAGGTAGGCTTTCATTACACCACTTATGAATGTCCAAGTAACACAATGCTGGTTTTCAGCGGTCTGTTCACACTCTAAGCCCTGCTTTTTACTGGGTATCCACACAACTGTGGTCAGCTCTTCATTTTCATGTCCAAACAATCCAGACTTGAGAAATCATTGCAATCTCCAGTACAGAATGTTCCATTCATTCACTGCGAATCTGGAATTCAACTGAATCTCCACTACCTGCAGATTTATCTTACACCACTTGTGAATGTCCAAGTAAAACAATGCTGGTTTTCAGAGGCCTGTTCATGTTCGCAGTCGTGCTGTTCAATTGGCTATCCACTCAACCTGTTTTGCTCCTCATTTTCCTGTGCACACAACCCAGCCTTCAGAAATCATTGTAATCTCCACTACAGGATGTTCCATTCATTCACTGGGAATCTGGAATTCATCTGAATCTGCACTCCACGCAGGCTTTCGTTACACCACTGCTGAAAGTCGAAGTAATGCAATACTGGTTTTCAGTGGTCTGTTCACATTCGAAGCCGAGGCTTTTTACAGGCTATCCACTCAACACTGGTCAGCTCTTCATTTTCGTGTCCCCACAATCCAGATTTCAGAAATCATTGCAATCTCCACTACAGAATGTTCCATTCATTCACTGCGAGTCTGGAGTTTATCTGATTCTCCACTCCCGCCTGGTTAACATTACACCACTTGTGAATGTCCAAGTAAGCCAATGCTGGTTTTCAGAGGCCTGTTCATACTCGCAGCCGTGCTGTTTAATTGACAATTCACTCCACCCTGTTCAGCTCTTCATTGTCCCACCACACTACCAGCCTTCAGAAATCTTTGTTATCTCCACTACAGAATGTTCCATTCATTCACTGCGAATCTGGAATTCATCTGACTCTCAACTCCACGCAGGTTTTCATTACACCACTGTTGAATGTCCAAGTAACCCAATGCTGGTTTTCAGCGGCCTGTTCATATTCGCAGCCCTGCTGTTTACTTGGCTATCGATTCAAGCCTGGTCAGCTCTTCATTTTCCTGTCCACACAACACAGGCTTCAGAAATCATTGGAATCTCCTCTACAGAATGTTCCATTCATTCACTGCGAATGTGGAATTCAACTGACTCTCCACTCCATGCAGGTTTTCCTTACACCACTGATGAATGTCCAAGTAACCCAATGCTGGTTTTCAGCTGCATGTTCACACTCGCAGCCATGCTATACAATTGGCTTTCCACTAAATCCTGATTAGTTCTTGATTTTCCTTCCACACGACCCAGCCTTCAGAAATCGTTGGAATCTCCACTAGAGAATGTTCCATTCATTCACTGCGAATCTGGAATTCCTCTGAACCTCCACTCCCGGCAGGTTTTCGTTACACCACTGTTGAATGTCCAAGTAACCCAATGTTTTAAGTGTTTTCTTCACAAGCGCAGTGGTGCTGTTCAATTGGCTATCCACTCAACCCTGGCCAGCTCTACATTTTCCTGTCCACACCACAGAGACTGGAGAAATCATTGTTATCTCCACTACAGAATGTTCCATTCATTCACAGCGAATCTGGAATTCATCTGAATCTCCACTCCCGGCAGGTTTTCGTGACACCACTGGTAAATATCCAAGTAAGCCAATGCTGGTTTTAAGTGGCCTGCTCATACTCTCAGCCGTGCTGTTCAATTTGCTATCCACTCAACCCTCTTCAGCTCCATTTTCCTGTCCACATAACCCAAACTTCAGAAACAATTGGTATCTCCTCCACAGAATGTTCCATTCATTGACGGCAAATCTGAAATTCATCTAATTCTCAACTCCCGTCAGGTTTTCGTTACACCACTTGTGAATGTCCAATTAAGCCAAAGCTGGTTTTCAGTGGCCTGTTCTTACTACGAGACGTGCTGTTCATTTGGCTATCCATTCCACCCTGTTCAGCTCTACATTTTCGTGTCCACAAAACCCAGCCTTCAGAAATCATTGGAATCACCACTAGAGAATGTTCCATT
The DNA here is from genome assembly GCF_029834395.1 of Sorex fumeus. NCBI lineage: Eukaryota > Metazoa > Chordata > Mammalia > Eulipotyphla > Soricidae > Sorex > Sorex fumeus. The sequence continues at coordinate 148,774 of NW_026606343.1, forward strand.
CATTCACTGCGAATCTGGAATTCATCTGAATCTCCACTCCCGGCAGGTTTTCATTGCACCACTGCTGAATGCTCAAGTAACGCAATGATGGTTTTCAGCGGTCTATTCACACTCGAACCCGTGCTGTTCACGGTCTAGCGACTCAACACTGGTGAGTTCTTCTTTTTCCAGTTCAGACAATACAAACCTCAGAAACCATTGCAATCTACACTACAGAATGTTTCATTCATTCACGCGAATCTTGAATTCATCTTGTTCTCCACTCCCAGCAGGTTTTCGTTTCACCACTGGTGAATGTCCAAGCAACCCAAGGCTGGTTTCAGCTGCGTGTTAACACTCGCAGCCGTGCTGTTCAATTGGCTATCCAGTGAACGCTGGTTAGCTCTTGATTTTCCTTCCACACACTGAGCCTTCAGAAATCATTCTTATCTCCACTTCAGAGTGTTCCATTCGTTCCCTGCGAATCTGGAATTCCTCTGACTCTCCACACCAGGCAGATTTTCCTAACAACACTGGTGAATGACCAGGTAATCCAATGCTGGTTTTCAGCGGCTGTTCACACTCACAGCCTTGCTGTTCAATTGGCAATCCAGTCAAACCTAGTCAGCTCTTCATTTTCCTGTCCACACAACCCAGCGTTCAGAAATCATTGGAATCTCTACTACAGAAATTTCCATTCATTCACTGTGAATCTGGAAATACTCTGAATCTGCATTCCAGGAAGGCTTTCGTTACACCACTGATGAATGTCCAAGTAATGCAATGCTGCTTCTTAGTGGTCTGTTCACACTCGAAACCGTGCTGTTCATTGGCTATCCACTCAATATCGGTCAGCTCTTCAATATCCTGTCCAGACTATCCAGATTCCTAAATGTTGGCAATCACCACTACAGAATGTTCCATTCAATCACGCGAATCTGGAATTCATCAGAGTCTCCACTCCTGGAAGGTTTTCGTGACACCACTGGTAAATGTCCAAGGAAGACAATGCTGGTTTTAAGCCGCCTGCTAACACACTCAGCCGTGCTGTTCAATTTGCTATCCACCCAACCCTATTCAGCTCTACATTTTCCTGTCCTCATAACCCAACCTTCAGAAATAATTGGTATCTCCTCCACAGAATGTTCCGTTCATTCACTGCGAATCTTAAATTCATCTGACTCTCAACTCCCGGCGGGTTATCGTTACACCACTTGTGAATGTCCAAGTAAGCCAATGCTGGTTTTCAGTGGCCTGTTCATACTAAGAGACGTGCTGTTCATTTGGCTATCCACTCCACCCTGTTCAGCTCTACATTTTCGTGTCCACAAAACCCAGCCTTCAGAAATCATTGGAATCACCACTAGAGAATGTTCCATTCATTCACTGGGAATCTGGAATTCCTCTGAACCTCCACTCCTGGCAGGTTTTCGTTACGCCACTGGTGAATGTCCAAGTAACTCAATACTGGTTTTCAGAGGCATGTTCAACTCGCAGAAGTGCTGTTCAATGGGCTATCCACTCAATATTGGTCAGCTCTTCATTTTCCTCTCCACACAAACCAGCCTTCAGAAATCATTGGGCTCTCCACTACAGACTGTTCCATTCATTCACTGCGATTCTGCAATTCATCTGACTCTCCGCTCCAGGCAGGTTTTCATTACAGCACTGGTGAATGACCAAGTAATCCAATGCTGGTTTTCAGCCGCCTTTTCACACTCGCAGTGTGCTGTTCAATTGTCTATCCACTCAAACCTGGTCAGCCTTTCATTTTCTTTTCCACAATATCAGACTTCAGAAATCATTGGAATCGCCAGTACAGAATGTTCCATTCATTCACTGCCAATCTGGAATTCATCTGAATCTGCACTCCAGGTAGGCTTTCATTACACCACTTATGAATGTCCAAGTAACACAATGCTGGTTTTCAGCGGTCTGTTCACACTCTAAGCCCTGCTTTTTACTGGGTATCCACACAACTGTGGTCAGCTCTTCATTTTCATGTCCAAACAATCCAGACTTGAGAAATCATTGCAATCTCCAGTAGAGAATGTTCCATTCATTCACTGCGAATCTGGAATTCAACTGAATCTCCACTACCTGCAGATTTGTCTTACACCACTTGTGAATGTCCAAGTAAAACAATGCTGGTTTTCAGAGGCCTGTTCATGTTCGCAGTCGTGCTGTTCAATTGGCTATCCACTCAACCTGTTTTGCTCCTCATTTTCCTGTGCACACAACCCAGCCTTCAGAAATCATTGTAATCTCCACTACAGGATGTTCCATTCATTCACTGGGAATCTGGAATTCATCTGAATCTGCACTCCACGCAGGCTTTCGTTACACCACTGCTGAAAGTCGAAGTAATGCAATACTGGTTTTCAGTGGTCTGTTCACATTCGAAGCCGAGGCTTTTTACAGGCTATCCACTCAACACTGGTCAGCTCTTCATTTTCGTGTCCCCACAATCCAGATTTCAGAAATCATTGCAATCTCCACTACAGAATGTTCCATTCATTCACTGCGAGTCTGGAGTTTATCTGATTCTCCACTCCCGCCTGGTTAACATTACACCACTTGTGAATGTCCAAGTAAGCCAATGCTGGTTTTCAGAGGCCTGTTCATACTCGCAGCCGTGCTGTTTAATTGACAATTCACTCCACCCTGTTCAGCTCTTCATTGTCCCACCACACTACCAGCCTTCAGAAATCTTTGTTATCTCCACTACAGAATGTTCCATTCATTCACTGCGAATCTGGAATTCATCTGACTCTCAACTCCACGCAGGTTTTCATTACACCACTGTTGAATGTCCAAGTAACCCAATGCTGGTTTTCAGCGGCCTGTTCATATTCGCAGCCCTGCTGTTTACTTGGCTATCGATTCAAGCCTGGTCAGCTCTTCATTTTCCTGTCCACACAACACAGGCTTCAGAAATCATTGGAATCTCCTCTACAGAATGTTCCATTCATTCACTGCGAATGTGGAATTCAACTGACTCTCCACTCCATGCAGGTTTTCCTTACACCACTGATGAATGTCCAAGTAACCCAATGCTGGTTTTCAGCTGCATGTTCACACTCGCAGCCATGCTATACAATTGGCTTTCCACTAAATCCTGATTAGTTCTTGATTTTCCTTCCACACGACCCAGCCTTCAGAAATCGTTGGAATCTCCACTAGAGAATGTTCCATTCATTCACTGCGAATCTGGAATTCCTCTGAACCTCCACTCCCGGCAGGTTTTCGTTACACCACTGTTGAATGTCCAAGTAACCCAATGTTTTAAGTGTTTTCTTCACAAGCGCAGTGGTGCTGTTCAATTGGCTATCCACTCAACCCTGGCCAGCTCTACATTTTCCTGTCCACACCACAGAGACTGGAGAAATCATTGTTATCTCCACTACAGAATGTTCCATTCATTCACAGCGAATCTGGAATTCATCTGAATCTCCACTCCCGGCAGGTTTTCGTGACACCACTGGTAAATATCCAAGTAAGCCAATGCTGGTTTTAAGTGGCCTGCTCATACTCTCAGCCGTGCTGTTCAATTTGCTATCCACTCAACCCTCTTCAGCTCCATTTTCCTGTCCACATAACCCAAACTTCAGAAACAATTGGTATCTCCTCCACAGAATGTTCCATTCATTGACGGCAAATCTGAAATTCATCTAATTCTCAACTCCCGTCAGGTTTTCGTTACACCACTTGTGAATGTCCAATTAAGCCAAAGCTGGTTTTCAGTGGCCCGTTCTTACTACGAGACGTGCTGTTCATTTGGCTATCCATTCCACCCTGTTCAGCTCTACATTTTCGTGTCCACAAAACCCAGCCTTCAGAAATCATTGGAATCACCACTAGAGAATGTTCCATTCATTCACTGCGAATCTGGAATTCATCTGAATCTCCACTCCCGGCAGGTTTTCATTGCACCACTGCTGAATGCTCAAGTAACGCAATGATGGTTTTCAGCGGTCTATTCACACTCGAACCCGTGCTGTTCACGGTCTAGCGACTCAACACTGGTGAGTTCTTCTTTTTCCAGTTCAGACAATACAAACCTCAGAAACCATTGCAATCTACACTACAGAATGTTTCATTCATTCAGGCGAATCTTGAATTCATCTTGTTCTCCACTCCCAGCAGGTTTTCGTTTCACCACTGGTGAATGTCCAAGCAACCCAAGGCTGGTTTCAGCTGCGTGTTAACACTCGCAGCCGTGCTGTTCAATTGGCTATCCAGTGAACGCTGGTTAGCTCTTGATTTTCCTTCCACACACCGAGCCTTCAGAAATCATTCTTATCTCCACTTCAGAGTGTTCCATTCGTTCCCTGCGAATCTGGAATTCCTCTGACTCTCCACACCAGGCAGATTTTCCTAACAACACTGGTGAATGACCAGGTAATCCAATGCTGGTTTTCAGCGGCTGTTCACACTCACAGCCTTGCTGTTCAATTGGCAATCCAGTCAAACCTAGTCAGCTCTTCATTTTCCTGTCCACACAACCCAGCGTTCAGAAATCATTGGAATCTCTACTACAGAAATTTCCATTCATTCACTGTGAATCTGGAAATACTCTGAATCTGCATTCCAGGAAGGCTTTCGTTACACCACTGATGAATGTCCAAGTAATGCAATGCTGCTTCTTAGTGGTCTGTTCACACTCGAAACCGTGCTGTTCATTGGCTATCCACTCAATATCGGTCAGCTCTTCAATATCCTGTCCAGACTATCCAGATTCCTAAATGTTGGCAATCACCACTACAGAATGTTCCATTCAATCACGCGAATCTGGAATTCATCAGAGTCTCCACTCCTGGAAGGTTTTCGTGACACCACTGGTAAATGTCCAAGGAAGACAATGCTGGTTTTAAGCCGCCTGCTAACACACTCAGCCGTGCTGTTCAATTTGCTATCCACCCAACCCTATTCAGCTCTACATTTTCCTGTCCTCATAACCCAACCTTCAGAAATAATTGGTATCTCCTCCACAGAATGTTCCGTTCATTCACTGCGAATCTTAAATTCATCTGACTCTCAACTCCCGGCGGGTTATCGTTACACCACTTGTGAATGTCCAAGTAAGCCAATGCTGGTTTTCAGTGGCCTGTTCATACTAAGAGACGTGCTGTTCATTTGGCTATCCACTCCACCCTGTTCAGCTCTACATTTTCGTGTCCACAAAACCCAGCCTTCAGAAATCATTGGAATCACCACTAGAGAATGTTCCATTCATTCACTGCGAATCTGGAATTCCTCTGAACCTCCACTCCTGGCAGGTTTTCGTTACGCCACTGGTGAATGTCCAAGTAACTCAATACTGGTTTTCAGAGGCATGTTCAACTCGCAGAAGTGCTGTTCAATGGGCTATCCACTCAATATTGGTCAGCTCTTCATTTTCCTCTCCACACAAACCAGCCTTCAGAAATCATTGGGCTCTCCACTACAGACGGTTCCATTCATTCACTGCGATTCTGCAATTCATCTGACTCTCCGCTCCAGGCAGGTTTTCATTACAGCACTGGTGAATGACCAAGTAATCCAATGCTGGTTTTCAGCCGCCTTTTCACACTCGCAGTGTGCTGTTCAATTGTCTATCCACTCAAACCTGGTCAGCCTTTCATTTTCTTTTCCACAATATCAGACTTCAGAAATCATTGGAATCGCCAGTACAGAATGTTCCATTCATTCACTGCCAATCTGGAATTCATCTGAATCTGCACTCCAGGTAGGCTTTCATTACACCACTTATGAATGTCCAAGTAACACAATGCTGGTTTTCAGCGGTCTGTTCACACTCTAAGCCCTGCTTTTTACTGGGTATCCACACAACTGTGGTCAGCTCTTCATTTTCATGTCCAAACAATCCAGACTTGAGAAATCATTGCAATCTCCAGTACAGAATGTTCCATTCATTCACTGCGAATCTGGAATTCAACTGAATCTCCACTACCTGCAGATTTATCTTACACCACTTGTGAATGTCCAAGTAAAACAATGCTGGTTTTCAGAGGCCTGTTCATGTTCGCAGTCGTGCTGTTCAATTGGCTATCCACTCAACCTGTTTTGCTCCTCATTTTCCTGTGCACACAACCCAGCCTTCAGAAATCATTGTAATCTCCACTACAGGATGTTCCATTCATTCACTGGGAATCTGGAATTCATCTGAATCTGCACTCCACGCAGGCTTTCGTTACACCACTGCTGAAAGTCGAAGTAATGCAATACTGGTTTTCAGTGGTCTGTTCACATTCGAAGCCGAGGCTTTTTACAGGCTATCCACTCAACACTGGTCAGCTCTTCATTTTCGTGTCCCCACAATCCAGATTTCAGAAATCATTGCAATCTCCACTACAGAATGTTCCATTCATTCACTGCGAGTCTGGAGTTTATCTGATTCTCCACTCCCGCCTGGTTAACATTACACCACTTTTGAATGTCCAAGTAAGCCAATGCTGGTTTTCAGAGGCCTGTTCATACTCGCAGCCGTGCTGTTTAATTGACAATTCACTCCACCCTGTTCAGCTCTTCATTGTCCCACCACACTACCAGCCTTCAGAAATCTTTGTTATCTCCACTACAGAATGTTCCATTCATTCACTGCGAATCTGGAATTCATCTGACTCTCAACTCCACGCAGGTTTTCATTACACCACTGTTGAATGTCCAAGTAACCCAATGCTGGTTTTCAGCGGCCTGTTCATATTCGCAGCCCTGCTGTTTACTTGGCTATCGATTCAAGCCTGGTCAGCTCTTCATTTTCCTGTCCACACAACACAGGCTTCAGAAATCATTGGAATCTCCTCTACAGAATGTTCCATTCATTCACTGCGAATGTGGAATTCAACTGACTCTCCACTCCATGCAGGTTTTCCTTACACCACTGATGAATGTCCAAGTAACCCAATGCTGGTTTTCAGCTGCATGTTCACACTCGCAGCCATGCTATACAATTGGCTTTCCACTAAATCCTGATTAGTTCTTGATTTTCCTTCCACACGACCCAGCCTTCAGAAATCGTTGGAATCTCCACTAGAGAATGTTCCATTCATTCACTGCGAATCTGGAATTCCTCTGAACCTCCACTCCCGGCAGGTTTTCGTTACACCACTGTTGAATGTCCAAGTAACCCAATGTTTTAAGTGTTTTCTTCACAAGCGCAGTGGTGCTGTTCAATTGGCTATCCACTCAACCCTGGCCAGCTCTACATTTTCCTGTCCACACCACAGAGACTGGAGAAATCATTGCTATCTCCACTACAGAATGTTCCATTCATTCACAGCGAATCTGGAATTCATCTGAATCTCCACTCCCGGCAGGTTTTCGTGACACCACTGGTAAATATCCAAGTAAGCCAATGCTGGTTTTAAGTGGCCTGCTCATACTCTCAGCCGTGCTGTTCAATTTGCTATCCACTCAACCCTCTTCAGCTCCATTTTCCTGTCCACATAACCCAAACTTCAGAAACAATTGGTATCTCCTCCACAGAATGTTCCATTCATTGACGGCAAATCTGAAATTCATCTAATTCTCAACTCCCGTCAGGTTTTCGTTACACCACTTGTGAATGTCCAATTAAGCCAAAGCTGGTTTTCAGTGGCCTGTTCTTACTACGAGACGTGCTGTTCATTTGGCTATCCATTCCACCCTGTTCAGCTCTACATTTTCGTGTCCACAAAACCCAGCCTTCAGAAATCATTGGAATCACCACTAGAGAATGTTCCATTCATTCACTGCGAATCTGGAATTCATCTGAATCTCCACTCCCGGCAGGTTTTCATTGCACCACTGCTGAATGCTCAAGTAACGCAATGATGGTTTTCAGCGGTCTATTCACACTCGAACCCGTGCTGTTCACGGTCTAGCGACTCAACACTGGTGAGTTCTTCTTTTTCCAGTTCAGACAATACAAACCTCAGAAACCATTGCAATCTACACTACAGAATGTTTCATTCATTCACGCGAATCTTGAATTCATCTTGTTCTCCACTCCCAGCAGGTTTTCGTTTCACCACTGGTGAATGTCCAAGCAACCCAAGGCTGGTTTCAGCTGCGTGTTAACACTCGCAGCCGTGCTGTTCAATTGGCTATCCAGTGAACGCTGGTTAGCTCTTGATTTTCCTTCCACACACCGAGCCTTCAGAAATCATTCTTATCTCCACTTCAGAGTGTTCCATTCCTTCCCTGCGAATCTGGAATTCCTCTGACTCTCCACACCAGGCAGATTTTCCTAACAACACTGGTGAATGACCAGGTAATCCAATGCTGGTTTTCAGCGGCTGTTCACACTCACAGCCTTGCTGTTCAATTGGCAATCCAGTCAAACCTAGTCAGCTCTTCATTTTCCTGTCCACACAACCCAGCGTTCAGAAATCATTGGAATCTCTACTACAGAAATTTCCATTCATTCACTGTGAATCTGGAAATACTCTGAATCTGCATTCCAGGAAGGCTTTCGTTACACCACTGATGAATGTCCAAGTAATGCAATGCTGCTTCTTAGTGGTCTGTTCACACTCGAAACCGTGCTGTTCATTGGCTATCCACTCAATATCGGTCAGCTCTTCAATATCCTGTCCAGACTATCCAGATTCCTAAATGTTGGCAATCACCACTACAGAATGTTCCATTCAATCACGCGAATCTGGAATTCATCAGAGTCTCCACTCCTGGAAGGTTTTCGTGACACCACTGGTAAATGTCCAAGGAAGACAATGCTGGTTTTAAGCCGCCTGCTAACACACTCAGCCGTGCTGTTCAATTTGCTATCCACCCAACCCTATTCAGCTCTACATTTTCCTGTCCTCATAACCCAACCTTCAGAAATAATTGGTATCTCCTCCACAGAATGTTCCGTTCATTCACTGCGAATCTTAAATTCATCTGACTCTCAACTCCCGGCGGGTTATCGTTACACCACTTGTGAATGTCCAAGTAAGCCAATGCTGGTTTTCAGTGGCCTGTTCATACTAAGAGACGTGCTGTTCATTTGGCTATCCACTCCACCCTGTTCAGCTCTACATTTTCGTGTCCACAAAACCCAGCCTTCAGAAATCATTGGAATCACCACTAGAGAATGTTCCATTCATTCACTGCGAATCTGGAATTCCTCTGAACCTCCACTCCTGGCAGGTTTTCGTTACGCCACTGGTGAATGTCCAAGTAACTCAATACTGGTTTTCAGAGGCATGTTCAACTCGCAGAAGTGCTGTTCAATGGGCTATCCACTCAATATTGGTCAGCTCTTCATTTTCCTCTCCACACAAACCAGCCTTCAGAAATCATTGGGCTCTCCACTACAGACGGTTCCATTCATTCACTGCGATTCTGCAATTCATCTGACTCTCCGCTCCAGGCAGGTTTTCATTACAGCACTGGTGAATGACCAAGTAATCCAATGCTGGTTTTCAGCCGCCTTTTCACACTCGCAGTGTGCTGTTCAATTGTCTATCCACTCAAACCTGGTCAGCCTTTCATTTTCTTTTCCACAATATCAGACTTCAGAAATCATTGGAATCGCCAGTACAGAATGTTCCATTCATTCACTGCCAATCTGGAATTCATCTGAATCTGCACTCCAGGTAGGCTTTCATTACACCACTTATGAATGTCCAAGTAACACAATGCTGGTTTTCAGCGGTCTGTTCACACTCTAAGCCCTGCTTTTTACTGGGTATCCACACAACTGTGGTCAGCTCTTCATTTTCATGTCCAAACAATCCAGACTTGAGAAATCATTGCAATCTCCAGTACAGAATGTTCCATTCATTCACTGCGAATCTGGAATTCAACTGAATCTCCACTACCTGCAGATTTATCTTACACCACTTGTGAATGTCCAAGTAAAACAATGCTGGTTTTCAGAGGCCTGTTCATGTTCGCAGTCGTGCTGTTCAATTGGCTATCCACTCAACCTGTTTTGCTCCTCATTTTCCTGTGCACACAACCCAGCCTTCAGAAATCATTGTAATCTCCACTACAGGATGTTCCATTCATTCACTGGGAATCTGGAATTCATCTGAATCTGCACTCCACGCAGGCTTTCGTTACACCACTGCTGAAAGTCGAAGTAATGCAATACTGGTTTTCAGTGGTCTGTTCACATTCGAAGCCGAGGCTTTTTACAGGCTATCCACTCAACACTGGTCAGCTCTTCATTTTCGTGTCCCCACAATCCAGATTTCAGAAATCATTGCAATCTCCACTACAGAATGTTCCATTCATTCACTGCGAGTCTGGAGTTTATCTGATTCTCCACTCCCGCCTGGTTAACATTACACCACTTGTGAATGTCCAAGTAAGCCAATGCTGGTTTTCAGAGGCCTGTTCATACTCGCAGCCGTGCTGTTTAATTGACAATTCACTCCACCCTGTTCAGCTCTTCATTGTCCCACCACACTACCAGCCTTCAGAAATCTTTGTTATCTCCACTACAGAATGTTCCATTCATTCACTGCGAATCTGGAATTCATCTGACTCTCAACTCCACGCAGGTTTTCATTACACCACTGTTGAATGTCCAAGTAACCCAATGCTGGTTTTCAGCGGCCTGTTCATATTCGCAGCCCTGCTGTTTACTTGGCTATCGATTCAAGCCTGGTCAGCTCTTCATTTTCCTGTCCACACAACACAGGCTTCAGAAATCATTGGAATCTCCTCTACAGAATGTTCCATTCATTCACTGCGAATGTGGAATTCAACTGACTCTCCACTCCATGCAGGTTTTCCTTACACCACTGATGAATGTCCAAGTAACCCAATGCTGGTTTTCAGCTGCATGTTCACACTCGCAGCCATGCTATACAATTGGCTTTCCACTAAATCCTGATTAGTTCTTGATTTTCCTTCCACACGACCCAGCCTTCAGAAATCGTTGGAATCTCCACTAGAGAATGTTCCATTCATTCACTGCGAATCTGGAATTCCTCTGAACCTCCACTCCCGGCAGGTTTTCGTTACACCACTGTTGAATGTCCAAGTAACCCAATGTTTTAAGTGTTTTCTTCACAAGCGCAGTGGTGCTGTTCAATTGGCTATCCACTCAACCCTGGCCAGCTCTACATTTTCCTGTCCACACCACAGAGACTGGAGAAATCATTGTTATCTCCACTACAGAATGTTCCATTCATTCACAGCGAATCTGGAATTCATCTGAATGTCCACTCCCGGCAGGTTTTCGTGACACCACTGGTAAATATCCAAGTAAGCCAATGCTGGTTTTAAGTGGCCTGCTCATACTCTCAGCCGTGCTGTTCAATTTGCTATCCACTCAACCCTCTTCAGCTCCATTTTCCTGTCCACATAACCCAAACTTCAGAAACAATTGGTATCTCCTCCACAGAATGTTCCATTCATTGACGGCAAATCTGAAATTCATCTAATTCTCAACTCCCGTCAGGTTTTCGTTACACCACTTGTGAATGTCCAATTAAGCCAAAGCTGGTTTTCAGTGGCCTGTTCTTACTACGAGACGTGCTGTTCATTTGGCTATCCATTCCACCCTGTTCAGCTCTACATTTTCGTGTCCACAAAACCCAGCCTTCAGAAATCATTGGAATCACCACTAGAGAATGTTCCATTCATTCACTGCGAATCTGGAATTCATCTGAATCTCCACTCCCGGCAGGTTTTCATTGCACCACTGCTGAATGCTCAAGTAACGCAATGATGGTTTTCAGCGGTCTATTCACACTCGAACCCGTGCTGTTCACGGTCTAGCGACTCAACACTGGTGAGTTCTTCTTTTTCCAGTTCAGACAATACAAACCTCAGAAACCATTGCAATCTACACTACAGAATGTTTCATTCATTCACGCGAATCTTGAATTCATCTTGTTCTCCACTCCCAGCAGGTTTTCGTTTCACCACTGGTGAATGTCCAAGCAACCCAAGGCTGGTTTCAGCTGCGTGTTAACACTCGCAGCCGTGCTGTTCAATTGGCTATCCAGTGAACGCTGGTTAGCTCTTGATTTTCCTTCCACACACCGAGCCTTCAGAAATCATTCTTATCTCCACTTCAGAGTGTTCCATTCGTTCCCTGCGAATCTGGAATTCCTCTGACTCTCCACACCAGGCAGATTTTCCTAACAACACTGGTGAATGACCAGGTAATCCAATGCTGGTTTTCAGCGGCTGTTCACACTCACAGCCTTGCTGTTCAATTGGCAATCCAGTCAAACCTAGTCAGCTCTTCATTTTCCTGTCCACACAACCCAGCGTTCAGAAATCATTGGAATCTCTACTACAGAAATTTCCATTCATTCACTGTGAATCTGGAAATACTCTGAATCTGCATTCCAGGAAGGCTTTCGTTACACCACTGATGAATGTCCAAGTAATGCAATGCTGCTTCTTAGTGGTCTGTTCACACTCGAAACCGTGCTGTTCATTGGCTATCCACTCAATATCGGTCAGCTCTTCAATATCCTGTCCAGACTATCCAGATTCCTAAATGTTGGCAATCACCACTACAGAATGTTCCATTCAATCACGCGAATCTGGAATTCATCAGAGTCTCCACTCCTGGAAGGTTTTCGTGACACCACTGGTAAATGTCCAAGGAAGACAATGCTGGTTTTAAGCCGCCTGCTAACACACTCAGCCGTGCTGTTCAATTTGCTATCCACCCAACCCTATTCAGCTCTACATTTTCCTGTCCTCATAACCCAACCTTCAGAAATAATTGGTATCTCCTCCACAGAATGTTCCGTTCATTCACTGCGAATCTTAAATTCATCTGACTCTCAACTCCCGGCGGGTTATCGTTACACCACTTGTGAATGTCCAAGTAAGCCAATGCTGGTTTTCAGTGGCCTGTTCATACTAAGAGACGTGCTGTTCATTTGGCTATCCACTCCACCCTGTTCAGCTCTACATTTTCGTGTCCACAAAACCCAGCCTTCAGAAATCATTGGAATCACCACTAGAGAATGTTCCATTCATTCACTGCGAATCTGGAATTCCTCTGAACCTCCACTCCTGGCAGGTTTTCGTTACGCCACTGGTGAATGTCCAAGTAACTCAATACTGGTTTTCAGAGGCATGTTCAACTCGCAGAAGTGCTGTTCAATGGGCTATCCACTCAATATTGGTCAGCTCTTCATTTTCCTCTCCACACAAACCAGCCTTCAGAAATCATTGGGCTCTCCACTACAGACTGTTCCATTCATTCACTGCGATTCTGCAATTCATCTGACTCTCCGCTCCAGGCAGGTTTTCATTACAGCACTGGTGAATGACCAAGTAATCCAATGCTGGTTTTCAGCCGCCTTTTCACACTCGCAGTGTGCTGTTCAATTGTCTATCCACTCAAACCTGGTCAGCCTTTCATTTTCTTTTCCACAATATCAGACTTCAGAAATCATTGGAATCGCCAGTACAGAATGTTCCATTCATTCACTGCCAATCTGGAATTCATCTGAATCTGCACTCCAGGTAGGCTTTCATTACACCACTTATGAATGTCCAAGTAACACAATGCTGGTTTTCAGCGGTCTGTTCACACTCTAAGCCCTGCTTTTTACTGGGTATCCACACAACTGTGGTCAGCTCTTCATTTTCATGTCCAAACAATCCAGACTTGAGAAATCATTGCAATCTCCAGTACAGAATGTTCCATTCATTCACTGCGAATCTGGAATTCAACTGAATCTCCACTACCTGCAGATTTATCTTACACCACTTGTGAATGTCCAAGTAAAACAATGCTGGTTTTCAGAGGCCTGTTCATGTTCGCAGTCGTGCTGTTCAATTGGCTATCCACTCAACCTGTTTTGCTCCTCATTTTCCTGTGCACACAACCCAGCCTTCAGAAATCATTGTAATCTCCACTACAGGATGTTCCATTCATTCACTGGGAATCTGGAATTCATCTGAATCTGCACTCCACGCAGGCTTTCGTTACACCACTGCTGAAAGTCGAAGTAATGCAATACTGGTTTTCAGTGGTCTGTTCACATTCGAAGCCGAGGCTTTTTACAGGCTATCCACTCAACACTGGTCAGCTCTTCATTTTCGTGTCCCCACAATCCAGATTTCAGAAATCATTGCAATCTCCACTACAGAATGTTCCATTCATTCACTGCGAGTCTGGAGTTTATCTGATTCTCCACTCCCGCCTGGTTAACATTACACCACTTGTGAATGTCCAAGTAAGCCAATGCTGGTTTTCAGAGGCCTGTTCATACTCGCAGCCGTGCTGTTTAATTGACAATTCACTCCACTCTGTTCAGCTCTTCATTGTCCCACCACACTACCAGCCTTCAGAAATCTTTGTTATCTCCACTACAGAACGTTCCATTCATTCACTGCGAATCTGGAATTCATCTGACTCTCAACTCCACGCAGGTTTTCATTACACCACTGTTGAATGTCCAAGTAACCCAATGCTGGTTTTCAGCGGCCTGTTCATATTCGCAGCCCTGCTGTTTACTTGGCTATCGATTCAAGCCTGGTCAGCTCTTCATTTTCCTGTCCACACAACACAGGCTTCAGAAATCATTGGAATCTCCTCTACAGAATGTTCCATTCATTCACTGCGAATGTGGAATTCAACTGACTCTCCACTCCATGCAGGTTTTCCTTACACCACTGATGAATGTCCAAGTAACCCAATGCTGGTTTTCAGCTGCATGTTCACACTCGCAGCCATGCTATACAATTGGCTTTCCACTAAATCCTGATTAGTTCTTGATTTTCCTTCCACACGACCCAGCCTTCAGAAATCGTTGGAATCTCCACTAGAGAATGTTCCATTCATTCACTGCGAATCTGGAATTCCTCTGAACCTCCACTCCCGGCAGGTTTTCGTTACACCACTGTTGAATGTCCAAGTAACCCAATGTTTTAAGTGTTTTCTTCACAAGCGCAGTGGTGCTGTTCAATTGGCTATCCACTCAACCCTGGCCAGCTCTACATTTTCCTGTCCACACCACAGAGACTGGAGAAATCATTGTTATCTCCACTACAGAATGTTCCATTCATTCACAGCGAATCTGGAATTCATCTGAATCTCCACTCCCGGCAGGTTTTCGTGACACCACTGGTAAATATCCAAGTAAGCCAATGCTGGTTTTAAGTGGCCTGCTCATACTCTCAGCCGTGCTGTTCAATTTGCTATCCACTCAACCCTCTTCAGCTCCATTTTCCTGTCCACATAACCCAAACTTCAGAAACAATTGGTATCTCCTCCACAGAATGTTCCATTCATTGACGGCAAATCTGAAATTCATCTAATTCTCAACTCCCGTCAGGTTTTCGTTACACCACTTGTGAATGTCCAATTAAGCCAAAGCTGGTTTTCAGTGGCCCGTTCTTACTACGAGACGTGCTGTTCATTTGGCTATCCATTCCACCCTGTTCAGCTCTACATTTTCGTGTCCACAAAACCCAGCCTTCAGAAATCATTGGAATCACCACTAGAGAATGTTCCATTCATTCACTGCGAATCTGGAATTCATCTGAATCTCCACTCCCGGCAGGTTTTCATTGCACCACTGCTGAATGTTCAAGTAACGCAATGATGGTTTTCAGCGGTCTATTCACACTCGAACCCGTGCTGTTCACGGTCTAGCGACTCAACACTGGTGAGTTCTTCTTTTTCCAGTTCAGACAATACAAACCTCAGAAACCATTGCAATCTACACTACAGAATGTTTCATTCATTCAGGCGAATCTTGAATTCATCTTGTTCTCCACTCCCAGCAGGTTTTCGTTTCACCACTGGTGAATGTCCAAGCAACCCAAGGCTGGTTTCAGCTGCGTGTTAACACTCGCAGCCGTGCTGTTCAATTGGCTATCCAGTGAACGCTGGTTAGCTCTTGATTTTCCTTCCACACACCGAACCTTCAGAAATCATTCTTATCTCCACTTCAGAATGTTCCATTCGTTCCCTGCGAATCTGGAATTCCTCTGACTCTCCACACCAGGCAGATTTTCCTAACAACACTGGTGAATGACCAGGTAATCCAATGCTGGTTTTCAGCGGCTGTTCACACTCACAGCCTTGCTGTTCAATTGGCAATCCAGTCAAACCTAGTCAGCTCTTCATTTTCCTGTCCACACAACCCAGCGTTCAGAAATCATTGGAATCTCTACTACAGAAGTTTCCATTCATTCACTGTGAATCTGGAAATACTCTGAATCTGCATTCCAGGAAGGCTTTCGTTACACCACTGATGAATGTCCAAGTAATGCAATGCTGCTTCTTAGTGGTCTGTTCACACTCGAAACCGTGCTGTTCATTGGCTATCCACTCAATATCGGTCAGTTCTTCAATATCCTGTCCAGACTATCCAGATTCCTAAATGTTGGCAATCACCACTACAGAATGTTCCATTCAATCACGCGAATCTGGAATTCATCAGAGTCTCCACTCCTGGAAGGTTTTCGTGACACCACTGGTAAATGTCCAAGGAAGACAATGCTGGTTTTAAGCCGCCTGCTAACACACTCAGCCGTGCTGTTCAATTTGCTATCCACCCAACCCTATTCAGCTCTACATTTTCCTGTCCTCATAACCCAACCTTCAGAGATAATTGGTATCTCCTCCACAGAATGTTCCGTTCATTCACTGCGAATCTTAAATTCATCTGACTCTCGACTCCTGGCGGGTTATCGTTACACCACTTGTGAATGTCCAAGTAAGCCAATGCTGGTTTTCAGTGGCCTGTTCATACTAAGAGACGTGCTGTTCATTTGGCTATCCACTCCACCCTGTTCAGCTCTACATTTTCGTGTCCACAAAACCCAGCCTTCAGAAATCATTGGAATCACCACTAGAGAATGTTCCATTCATTCACTGCGAATCTGGAATTCCTCTGAACCTCCACTCCTGGCAGGTTTTCGTTACGCCACTGGTGAATGTCCAAGTAACTCAATACTGGTTTTCAGAGGCATGTTCAACTCGCAGAAGTGCTGTTCAATGGGCTATCCACTCAATATTGGTCAGCTCTTCATTTTCCTCTCCACACAAACCAGCCTTCAGAAATCATTGGGCTCTCCACTACAGACTGTTCCATTCATTCACTGCGATTCTGCAATTCATCTGACTCTCCGCTCCAGGCAGGTTTTCATTACAGCACTGGTGAATGACCAAGTAATCCAATGCTGGTTTTCAGCCGCCTTTTCACACTCGCAGTGTGCTGTTCAATTGTCTATCCACTCAAACCTGGTCAGCCTTTCATTTTCTTTTCCACAATATCAGACTTCAGAAATCATTGGAATCGCCAGTACAGAATGTTCCATTCATTCACTGCCAATCTGGAATTCATCTGAATCTGCACTCCAGGTAGGCTTTCATTACACCACTTATGAATGTCCAAGTAACACAATGCTGGTTTTCAGCGGTCTGTTCACACTCTAAGCCCTGCTTTTTACTGGGTATCCACACAACTGTGGTCAGCTCTTCATTTTCATGTCCAAACAATCCAGACTTGAGAAATCATTGCAATCTCCAGTACAGAATGTTCCATTCATTCACTGCGAATCTGGAATTCAACTGAATCTCCACTACCTGCAGATTTATCTTACACCACTTGTGAATGTCCAAGTAAAACAATGCTGGTTTTCAGAGGCCTGTTCATGTTCGCAGTCGTGCTGTTCAATTGGCTATCCACTCAACCTGTTTTGCTCCTCATTTTCCTGTGCACACAACCCAGCCTTCAGAAATCATTGTAATCTCCACTACAGGATGTTCCATTCATTCACTGGGAATCTGGAATTCATCTGAATCTGCACTCCACGCAGGCTTTCGTTACACCACTGCTGAAAGTCGAAGTAATGCAATACTGGTTTTCAGTGGTCTGTTCACATTCGAAGCCGAGGCTTTTTACAGGCTATCCACTCAACACTGGTCAGCTCTTCATTTTCGTGTCCCCACAATCCAGATTTCAGAAATCATTGCAATCTCCACTACAGAATGTTCCATTCATTCACTGCGAGTCTGGAGTTTATCTGATTCTCCACTCCCGCCTGGTTAACATTACACCACTTGTGAATGTCCAAGTAAGCCAATGCTGGTTTTCAGAGGCCTGTTCATACTCGCAGCCGTGCTGTTTAATTGACAATTCACTCCACTCTGTTCAGCTCTTCATTGTCCCACCACACTACCAGCCTTCAGAAATCTTTGTTATCTCCACTACAGAACGTTCCATTCATTCACTGCGAATCTGGAATTCATCTGACTCTCAACTCCACGCAGGTTTTCATTACACCACTGTTGAATGTCCAAGTAACCCAATGCTGGTTTTCAGCGGCCTGTTCATATTCGCAGCCCTGCTGTTTACTTGGCTATCGATTCAAGCCTGGTCAGCTCTTCATTTTCCTGTCCACACAACACAGGCTTCAGAAATCATTGGAATCTCCTCTACAGAATGTTCCATTCATTCACTGCGAATGTGGAATTCAACTGACTCTCCACTCCATGCAGGTTTTCCTTACACCACTGATGAATGTCCAAGTAACCCAATGCTGGTTTTCAGCTGCATGTTCACACTCGCAGCCATGCTATACAATTGGCTTTCCACTAAATCCTGATTAGTTCTTGATTTTCCTTCCACACGACCCAGCCTTCAGAAATCGTTGGAATCTCCACTAGAGAATGTTCCATTCATTCACTGCGAATCTGGAATTCCTCTGAACCTCCACTCCCGGCAGGTTTTCGTTACACCACTGTTGAATGTCCAAGTAACCCAATGTTTTAAGTGTTTTCTTCACAAGCGCAGTGGTGCTGTTCAATTGGCTATCCACTCAACCCTGGCCAGCTCTACATTTTCCTGTCCACACCACAGAGACTGGAGAAATCATTGTTATCTCCACTACAGAATGTTCCATTCATTCACAGCGAATCTGGAATTCATCTGAATCTCCACTCCCGGCAGGTTTTCGTGACACCACTGGTAAATATCCAAGTAAGCCAATGCTGGTTTTAAGTGGCCTGCTCATACTCTCAGCCGTGCTGTTCAATTTGCTATCCACTCAACCCTCTTCAGCTCCATTTTCCTGTCCACATAACCCAAACTTCAGAAACAATTGGTATCTCCTCCACAGAATGTTCCATTCATTGACGGCTAATCTGAAATTCATCTAATTCTCAACTCCCGTCAGGTTTTCGTTACACCACTTGTGAATGTCCAATTAAGCCAAAGCTGGTTTTCAGTGGCCTGTTCTTACTACGAGACGTGCTGTTCATTTGGCTATCCATTCCACCCTGTTCAGCTCTACATTTTCGTGTCCACAAAACCCAGCCTTCAGAAATCATTGGAATCACCTCTAGAGAATGTTCCATTCATTCACTGCGAATCTGGAATTCATCTGAATCTCCACTCCCGGCAGGTTTTCATTGCACCACTGCTGAATGTTCAAGTAACGCAATGATGGTTTTCAGCGGTCTATTCACACTCGAACCCGTGCTGTTCACGGTCTAGCGACTCAACACTGGTGAGTTCTTCTTTTTCCAGTTCAGACAATACAAACCTCAGAAACCATTGCAATCTACACTACAGAATGTTTCATTCATTCAGGCGAATCTTGAATTCATCTTGTTCTCCACTCCCAGCAGGTTTTCGTTTCACCACTGGTGAATGTCCAAGCAACCCAAGGCTGGTTTCAGCTGCGTGTTAACACTCGCAGCCGTGCTGTTCAATTGGCTATCCAGTGAACGCTGGTTAGCTCTTGATTTTCCTTCCACACACCGAGCCTTCAGAAATCATTCTTATCTCCACTTCAGAATGTTCCATTCGTTCCCTGCGAATCTGGAATTCCTCTGACTCTCCACACCAGGCAGATTTTCCTAACAACACTGGTGAATGACCAGGTAATCCAATGCTGGTTTTCAGCGGCTGTTCACACTCACAGCCTTGCTGTTCAATTGGCAATCCAGTCAAACCTAGTCAGCTCTTCATTTTCCTGTCCACACAACCCAGCGTTCAGAAATCATTGGAATCTCTACTACAGAAATTTCCATTCATTCACTGTGAATCTGGAAATACTCTGAATCTGCATTCCAGGAAGGCTTTCGTTACACCACTGATGAATGTCCAAGTAATGCAATGCTGCTTCTTAGTGGTCTGTTCACACTCGAAACCGTGCTGTTCATTGGCTATCCACTCAATATCGGTCAGCTCTTCAATATCCTGTCCAGACTAACCAGATTCCTAAATGTTGGCAATCACCACTACAGAATGTTCCATTCAATCACGCGAATCTGGAATTCATCAGAGTCTCCACTCCTGGAAGGTTTTCGTGACACCACTGGTAAATGTCCAAGGAAGACAATGCTGGTTTTAAGCCGCCTGCTAACACACTCAGCCGTGCTGTTCAATTTGCTATCCACCCAACCCTATTCAGCTCTACATTTTCCTGTCCTCATAACCCAACCTTCAGAAATAATTGGTATCTCCTCCACAGAATGTTCCGTTCATTCACTGCGAATCTTAAATTCATCTGACTCTCAACTCCCGGCGGGTTATCGTTACACCACTTGTGAATGTCCAAGTAAGCCAATGCTGGTTTTCAGTGGCCTGTTCATACTAAGAGACGTGCTGTTCATTTGGCTATCCACTCCACCCTGTTCAGCTCTACATTTTCGTGTCCACAAAACCCAGCCTTCAGAAATCATTGGAATCACCACTAGAGAATGTTCCATTCATTCACTGCGAATCTGGAATTCCTCTGAACCTCCACTCCTGGCAGGTTTTCGTTACGCCACTGGTGAATGTCCAAGTAACTCAATACTGGTTTTCAGAGGCATGTTCAACTCGCAGAAGTGCTGTTCATTGGGCTATCCACTCAATATTGGTCAGCTCTTCATTTTCCTCTCCACACAAACCAGCCTTCAGAAATCATTGGGCTCTCCACTACAGACTGTTCCATTCATTCACTGCGATTCTGCAATTCATCTGACTCTCCGCTCCAGGCAGGTTTTCATTACAGCACTGGTGAATGACCAAGTAATCCAATGCTGGTTTTCAGCCGCCTTTTCACACTCGCAGTGTGCTGTTCAATTGTCTATCCACTCAAACCTGGTCAGCCTTTCATTTTCTTTTCCACAATATCAGACTTCAGAAATCATTGGAATCGCCAGTACAGAATGTTCCATTCATTCACTGCCAATCTGGAATTCATCTGAATCTGCACTCCAGGTAGGCTTTCATTACACCACTTATGAATGTCCAAGTAACACAATGCTGGTTTTCAGCGGTCTGTTCACACTCTAAGCCCTGCTTTTTACTGGGTATCCACACAACTGTGGTCAGCTCTTCATTTTCATGTCCAAACAATCCAGACTTGAGAAATCATTGCAATCTCCAGTACAGAATGTTCCATTCATTCACTGCGAATCTGGAATTCAACTGAATCTCCACTACCTGCAGATTTATCTTACACCACTTGTGAATGTCCAAGTAAAACAATGCTGGTTTTCAGAGGCCTGTTCATGTTCGCAGTCGTGCTGTTCAATTGGCTATCCACTCAACCTGTTTTGCTCCTCATTTTCCTGTGCACACAACCCAGCCTTCAGAAATCATTGTAATCTCCACTACAGGATGTTCCATTCATTCACTGGGAATCTGGAATTCATCTGAATCTGCACTCCACGCAGGCTTTCGTTACACCACTGCTGAAAGTCGAAGTAATGCAATACTGGTTTTCAGTGGTCTGTTCACATTCGAAGCCGAGGCTTTTTACAGGCTATCCACTCAACACTGGTCAGCTCTTCATTTTCGTGTCCCCACAATCCAGATTTCAGAAATCATTGCAATCTCCACTACAGAATGTTCCATTCATTCACTGCGAGTCTGGAGTTTATCTGATTCTCCACTCCCGCATGGTTAACATTACACCACTTGTGAATGTCCAAGTAAGCCAATGCTGGTTTTCAGAGGCCTGTTCATACTCGCAGCCGTGCTGTTTAATTGACAATTCACTCCACCCTGTTCAGCTCTTCATTGTCCCACCACACTACCAGCCTTCAGAAATCTTTGTTATCTCCACTACAGAATGTTCCATTCATTCACTGCGAATCTGGAATTCATCTGACTCTCAACTCCACGCAGGTTTTCATTACACCACTGTTGAATGTCCAAGTAACCCAATGCTGGTTTTCAGCGGCCTGTTCATATTCGCAGCCCTGCTGTTTACTTGGCTATCGATTCAAGCCTGGTCAGCTCTTCATTTTCCTGTCCACACAACACAGGCTTCAGAAATCATTGGAATCTCCTCTACAGAATGTTCCATTCATTCACTGCGAATGTGGAATTCAACTGACTCTCCACTCCATGCAGGTTTTCCTTACACCACTGATGAATGTCCAAGTAACCCAATGCTGGTTTTCAGCTGCATGTTCACACTCGCAGCCATGCTATACAATTGGCTTTCCACTAAATCCTGATTAGTTCTTGATTTTCCTTCCACACGACCCAGCCTTCAGAAATCATTGGAATCTCCACTAGAGAATGTTCCATTCATTCACTGCGAATCTGGAATTCCTCTGAACCTCCACTCCCGGCAGGTTTTCGTTACACCACTGTTGAATGTCCAAGTAACCCAATGTTTTAAGTGTTTTCTTCACAAGCGCAGTGGTGCTGTTCAATTGGCTATCCACTCAACCCTGGCCAGCTCTACATTTTCCTGTCCACACCACAGAGACTGGAGAAATCATTGTTATCTCCACTACAGAATGTTCCATTCATTCACAGCGAATCTGGAATTCATCTGAATCTCCACTCCCGGCAGGTTTTCGTGACACCACTGGTAAATATCCAAGTAAGCCAATGCTGGTTTTAAGTGGCCTGCTCATACTCTCAGCCGTGCTGTTCAATTTGCTATCCACTCAACCCTCTTCAGCTCCATTTTCCTGTCCACATAACCCAAACTTCAGAAACAATTGGTATCTCCTCCACAGAATGTTCCATTCATTGACGGCTAATCTGAAATTCATCTAATTCTCAACTCCCGTCAGGTTTTCGTTACACCACTTGTGAATGTCCAATTAAGCCAAAGCTGGTTTTCAGTGGCCTGTTCTTACTACGAGACGTGCTGTTCATTTGGCTATCCATTCCACCCTGTTCAGCTCTACATTTTCGTGTCCACAAAACCCAGCCTTCAGAAATCATTGGAATCACCTCTAGAGAATGTTCCATTCATTCACTGCGAATCTGGAATTCATCTGAATCTCCACTCCCGGCAGGTTTTCATTGCACCACTGCTGAATGTTCAAGTAACGCAATGATGGTTTTCAGCGGTCTATTCACACTCGAACCCGTGCTGTTCACGGTCTAGCGACTCAACACTGGTGAGTTCTTCTTTTTCCAGTTCAGACAATACAAACCTCAGAAACCATTGCAATCTACACTACAGAATGTTTCATTCATTCAGGCGAATCTTGAATTCATCTTGTTCTCCACTCCCAGCAGGTTTTCGTTTCACCACTGGTGAATGTCCAAGCAACCCAAGGCTGGTTTCAGCTGCGTGTTAACACTCGCAGCCGTGCTGTTCAATTGGCTATCCAGTGAACGCTGGTTAGCTCTTGATTTTCCTTCCACACACCGAGCCTTCAGAAATCATTCTTATCTCCACTTCAGAATGTTCCATTCGTTCCCTGCGAATCTGGAATTCCTCTGACTCTCCACACCAGGCAGATTTTCCTAACAACACTGGTGAATGACCAGGTAATCCAATGCTGGTTTTCAGCGGCTGTTCACACTCACAGCCTTGCTGTTCAATTGGCAATCCAGTCAAACCTAGTCAGCTCTTCATTTTCCTGTCCACACAACCCAGCGTTCAGAAATCATTGGAATCTCTACTACAGAAATTTCCATTCATTCACTGTGAATCTGGAAATACTCTGAATCTGCATTCCAGGAAGGCTTTCGTTACACCACTGATGAATGTCCAAGTAATGCAATGCTGCTTCTTAGTGGTCTGTTCACACTCGAAACCGTGCTGTTCATTGGCTATCCACTCAATATCGGTCAGCTCTTCAATATCCTGTCCAGACTATCCAGATTCCTAAATGTTGGCAATCACCACTACAGAATGTTCCATTCAATCACGCGAATCTGGAATTCATCAGAGTCTCCACTCCTGGAAGGTTTTCGTGACACCACTGGTAAATGTCCAAGGAAGACAATGCTGGTTTTAAGCCACCTGCTAACACACTTAGCCGTGCTGTTCAATTTGCTATCCAACCAACCCTATTCAGCTCTACATTTTCCTGTCCTCATAAGCCAACCTTCAGAAATAATTGGTATCTCCTCCACAGAATGTTCCGTTCATTCACTGCGAATCTTAAATTCATCTGACTCTCAACTCCCGGCGGGTTATCGTTACACCACTTGTGAATGTCCAAGTAAGCCAATGCTGGTTTTCAGTGGCCTGTTCATACTAAGAGACGTGCTGTTCATTTGGCTATCCACTCCACCCTGTTCAGCTCTACATTTTCGTGTCCACAAAACCCAGCCTTCAGAAATCATTGGAATCACCACTAGAGAATGTTCCATTCATTCACTGCGAATCTGGAATTCCTCTGAACCTCCACTCCTGGCAGGTTTTCGTTACGCCACTGGTGAATGTCCAAGTAACTCAATACTGGTTTTCAGAGGCATGTTCAACTCGCAGAAGTGCTGTTCAATGGGCTATCCACTCAATATTGGTCAGCTCTTCATTTTCCTCTCCACACAAACCAGCCTTCAGAAATCATTGGGCTCTCCACTACAGACTGTTCCATTCATTCACTGCGATTCTGCAATTCATCTGACTCTCCGCTCCAGGCAGGTTTTCATTACAGCACTGGTGAATGACCAAGTAATCCAATGCTGGTTTTCAGCCGCTTTTCATACTCGCAGTGTGCTGTTCAATTGTCTATCCACTCAAACCTGGTCAGCCTTTCATTTTCTTTTCCACAATATCAGACTTCAGAAATCATTGGAATCGCCAGTACAGAATGTTCCATTCATTCACTGCCAATCTGGAATTCATCTGAATCTGCACTCCAGGTAGGCTTTCATTACACCACTTATGAATGTCCAAGTAACACAATGCTGGTTTTCAGCGGTCTGTTCACACTCTAAGCCCTGCTTTTTACTGGGTATCCACACAACTGTGGTCAGCTCTTCATTTTCATGTCCAAACAATCCAGACTTGAGAAATCATTGCAATCTCCAGTACAGAATGTTCCATTCATTCACTGCGAATCTGGAATTCAACTGAATCTCCACTACCTGCAGATTTATCTTACACCACTTGTGAATGTCCAAGTAAAACAATGCTGGTTTTCAGAGGCCTGTTCATGTTCGCAGTCGTGCTGTTCAATTGGCTATCCACTCAACCTGTTTTGCTCCTCATTTTCCTGTGCACACAACCCAGCCTTCAGAAATCATTGTAATCTCCACTACAGGATGTTCCATTCATTCACTGGGAATCTGGAATTCATCTGAATCTGCACTCCACGCAGGCTTTCGTTACACCACTGCTGAAAGTCGAAGTAATGCAATACTGGTTTTCAGTGGTCTGTTCACATTCGAAGCCGAGGCTTTTTACAGGCTATCCACTCAACACTGGTCAGCTCTTCATTTTCGTGTCCCCACAATCCAGATTTCAGAAATCATTGCAATCTCCACTACAGAATGTTCCATTCATTCACTGCGAGTCTGGAGTTTATCTGATTCTCCACTCCCGCCTGGTTAACATTACACCACTTGTGAATGTCCAAGTAAGCCAATGCTGGTTTTCAGAGGCCTGTTCATACTCGCAGCCGTGCTGTTTAATTGACAATTCACTCCACCCTGTTCAGCTCTTCATTGTCCCACCACACTACCAGCCTTCAGAAATCTTTGTTATCTCCACTACAGAATGTTCCATTCATTCACTGCGAATCTGGAATTCATCTGACTCTCAACTCCACGCAGGTTTTCATTACACCACTGTTGAATGTCCAAGTAACCCAATGCTGGTTTTCAGCGGCCTGTTCATATTCGCAGCCCTGCTGTTTACTTGGCTATCGATTCAAGCCTGGTCAGCTCTTCATTTTCCTGTCCACACAACACAGGCTTCAGAAATCATTGGAATCTCCTCTACAGAATGTTCCATTCATTCACTGCGAATGTGGAATTCAACTGACTCTCCACTCCATGCAGGTTTTCCTTACACCACTGATGAATGTCCAAGTAACCCAATGCTGGTTTTCAGCTGCATGTTCACACTCGCAGCCATGCTATACAATTGGCTTTCCACTAAATCCTGATTGGTTCTTGATTTTCCTTCCACACGACCCAGCCTTCAGAAATCATTGGAATCTCCACTAGAGAATGTTCCATTCATTCACTGCGAATCTGGAATTCCTCTGAACCTCCACTCCCGGCAGGTTTTCGTTACACCACTGTTGAATGTCCAAGTAACCCAATGTTTTAAGTGTTTTCTTCACAAGCGCAGTGGTGCTGTTCAATTGGCTATCCACTCAACCCTGGCCAGCTCTACATTTTCCTGTCCACACCACAGAGACTGGAGAAATCATTGTTATCTCCACTACAGAATGTTCCATTCATTCACTGCGAGTCTGGAGTTTATCTGATTCTCCACTCCCGCATGGTTAACATTACACCACTTGTGAATGTCCAAGTAAGCCAATGCTGGTTTTCAGAGGCCTGTTCATACTCGCAGCCGTGCTGTTTAATTGACAATTCACTCCACCCTGTTCAGCTCTTCATTGTCCCACCACACTACCAGCCTTCAGAAATCTTTGTTATCTCCACTACAGAATGTTCCATTCATTCACTGCGAATCTGGAATTCATCTGACTCTCAACTCCACGCAGGTTTTCATTACACCACTGTTGAATGTCCAAGTAACCCAATGCTGGTTTTCAGCGGCCTGTTCATATTCGCAGCCCTGCTGTTTACTTGGCTATCGATTCAAGCCTGGTCAGCTCTTCATTTTCCTGTCCACACAACACAGGCTTCAGAAATCATTGGAATCTCCTCTACAGAATGTTCCATTCATTCACTGCGAATGTGGAATTCAACTGACTCTCCACTCCATGCAGGTTTTCCTTACACCACTGATGAATGTCCAAGTAACCCAATGCTGGTTTTCAGCTGCATGTTCACACTCGCAGCCATGCTATACAATTGGCTTTCCACTAAATCCTGATTAGTTCTTGATTTTCCTTCCACACGACCCAGCCTTTAGAAATCGTTGGAATCTCCACTAGAGAATGTTCCATTCATTCACTGCGAATCTGGAATTCCTCTGAACCTCCACTCCCGGCAGGTTTTCGTTACACCACTGTTGAATGTCCAAGTAACCCAATGTTTTAAGTGTTTTCTTCACAAGCGCAGTGGTGCTGTTCAATTGGCTATCCACTCAACCCTGGCCAGCTCTACATTTTCCTGTCCACACCACAGAGACTGGAGAAATCATTGTTATCTCCACTACAGAATGTTCCATTCATTCACAGCGAATCTGGAATTCATCTGAATCTCCACTCCCGGCAGGTTTTCGTGACACCACTGGTAAATATCCAAGTAAGCCAATGCTGGTTTTAAGTGGCCTGCTCATACTCTCAGCCGTGCTGTTCAATTTGCTATCCACTCATCCCTCTTCAGCTCCATTTTCCTGTCCACATAACCCAAACTTCAGAAACAATTGGTATCTCCTCCACAGAATGTTCCATTCATTGACGGCAAATCTGAAATTCATCTAATTCTCAACTCCCGTCAGGTTTTCGTTACACCACTTGTGAATGTCCAATTAAGCCAAAGCTGGTTTTCAGTGGCCTGTTCTTACTACGAGACGTGCTGTTCATTTGGCTATCCATTCCACCCTGTTCAGCTCTACATTTTCGTGTCCACAAAACCCAGCCTTCAGAAATCATTGGAATCACCACTAGAGAATGTTCCATTCATTCACTGCGAATCTGGAATTCATCTGAATCTCCACTCCCGGCAGGTTTTCATTGCACCACTGCTGAATGTTCAAGTAACGCAATGATGGTTTTCAGCGGTCTATTCACACTCGAACCCGTGCTGTTCACGGTCTAGCGACTCAACACTGGTGAGTTCTTCTTTTTCCAGTTCAGACAATACAAACCTCAGAAACCATTGCAATCTACACTACAGAATGTTTCATTCATTCAGGCGAATCTTGAATTCATCTTGTTCTCCACTCCCAGCAGGTTTTCGTTTCACCACTGGTGAATGTCCAAGCAACCCAAGGCTGGTTTCAGCTGCGTGTTAACACTCGCAGCCGTGCTGTTCAATTGGCTATCCAGTGAACGCTGGTTAGCTCTTGATTTTCCTTCCACACACCGAGCCTTCAGAAATCATTCTTATCTCCACTTCAGAATGTTCCATTCGTTCCCTGCGAATCTGGAATTCCTCTGACTCTCCACACCAGGCAGATTTTCCTAACAACACTGGTGAATGACCAGGTAATCCAATGCTGGTTTTCAGCGGCTGTTCACACTCACAGCCTTGCTGTTCAATTGGCAATCCAGTCAAACCTAGTCAGCTCTTCATTTTCCTGTCCACACAACCCAGCGTTCAGAAATCATTGGAATCTCTACTACAGAAATTTCCATTCATTCACTGTGAATCTGGAAATACTCTGAATCTGCATTCCAGGAAGGCTTTCGTTACACCACTGATGAATGTCCAAGTAATGCAATGCTGCTTCTTAGTGGTCTGTTCACACTCGAAACCGTGCTGTTCATTGGCTATCCACTCAATATCGGTCAGCTCTTCAATATCCTGTCCAGACTATCCAGATTCCTAAATGTTGGCAATCACCACTACAGAATGTTCCATTCAATCACGCGAATCTGGAATTCATCAGAGTCTCCACTCCTGGAAGGTTTTCGTGACACCACTGGTAAATGTCCAAGGAAGACAATGCTGGTTTTAAGCCGCCTGCTAACACACTCAGCCGTGCTGTTCAATTTGCTATCCACCCAACCCTATTCAGCTCTACATTTTCCTGTCCTCATAACCCAACCTTCAGAAATAATTGGTATCTCCTCCACAGAATGTTCCGTTCATTCACTGCGAATCTTAAATTCATCTGACTCTCAACTCCCGGCGGGTTATCGTTACACCACTTGTGAATGTCCAAGTAAGCCAATGCTGGTTTTCAGTGGCCTGTTCATACTAAGAGACGTGCTGTTCATTTGGCTATCCACTCCACCCTGTTCAGCTCTACATTTTCGTGTCCACAAAACCCAGCCTTCAGAAATCATTGGAATCACCACTAGAGAATGTTCCATTCATTCACTGCGAATCTGGAATTCATCTGAACCTCCACTCCTGGCAGGTTTTCGTTACGCCACTGGTGAATGTCCAAGTAACTCAATACTGGTTTTCAGAGGCATGTTCAACTCGCAGAAGTGCTGTTCAATGGGCTATCCACTCAATATTGGTCAGCTCTTCATTTTCCTCTCCACACAAACCAGCCTTCAGAAATCATTGGGCTCTCCACTACAGACTGTTCCATTCATTCACTGCGATTCTGCAATTCATCTGACTCTCCGCTCCAGGCAGGTTTTCATTACAGCACTGGTGAATGACCAAGTAATCCAATGCTGGTTTTCAGCCGCCTTTTCACACTCGCAGTGTGCTGTTCAATTGTCTATCCACTCAAACCTGGTCAGCCTTTCATTTTCTTTTCCACAATATCAGACTTCAGAAATCATTGGAATCGCCAGTACAGAATGTTCCATTCATTCACTGCCAATCTGGAATTCATCTGAATCTGCACTCCAGGTAGGCTTTCATTACACCACTTATGAATGTCCAAGTAACACAATGCTGGTTTTCAGCGGTCTGTTCACACTCTAAGCCCTGCTTTTTACTGGGTATCCACACAACTGTGGTCAGCTCTTCATTTTCATGTCCAAACAATCCAGACTTGAGAAATCATTGCAATCTCCAGTACAGAATGTTCCATTCATTCACTGCGAATCTGGAATTCAACTGAATCTCCACTACCTGCAGATTTATCTTACACCACTTGTGAATGTCCAAGTAAAACAATGCTGGTTTTCAGAGGCCTGTTCATGTTCGCAGTCGTGCTGTTCAATTGGCTATCCACTCAACCTGTTTTGCTCCTCATTTTCCTGTGCACACAACCCAGCCTTCAGAAATCATTGTAATCTCCACTACAGGATGTTCCATTCATTCACTGGGAATCTGGAATTCATCTGAATCTGCACTCCACGCAGGCTTTCGTTACACCACTGCTGAAAGTCGAAGTAATGCAATACTGGTTTTCAGTGGTCTGTTCACATTCGAAGCCGAGGCTTTTTACAGGCTATCCACTCAACACTGGTCAGCTCTTCATTTTCGTGTCCCCACAATCCAGATTTCAGAAATCATTGCAATCTCCACTACAGAATGTTCCATTCATTCACTGCGAGTCTGGAGTTTATCTGATTCTCCACTCCCGCCTGGTTAACATTACACCACTTGTGAATGTCCAAGTAAGCCAATGCTGGTTTTCAGAGGCCTGTTCATACTCGCAGCCGTGCTGTTTAATTGACAATTCACTCCACCCTGTTCAGCTCTTCATTGTCCCACCACACTACCAGCCTTCAGAAATCTTTGTTATCTCCACTACAGAATGTTCCATTCATTCACTGCGAATCTGGAATTCATCTGACTCTCAACTCCACGCAGGTTTTCATTACACCACTGTTGAATGTCCAAGTAACCCAATGCTGGTTTTCAGCGGCCTGTTCATATTCGCAGCCCTGCTGTTTACTTGGCTATCGATTCAAGCCTGGTCAGCTCTTCATTTTCCTGTCCACACAACACAGGCTTCAGAAATCATTGGAATCTCCTCTACAGAATGTTCCATTCATTCACTGCGAATGTGGAATTCAACTGACTCTCCACTCCATGCAGGTTTTCCTTACACCACTGATGAATGTCCAAGTAACCCAATGCTGGTTTTCAGCTGCATGTTCACACTCGCAGCCATGCTATACAATTGGCTTTCCACTAAATCCTGATTGGTTCTTGATTTTCCTTCCACACGACCCAGCCTTCAGAAATCATTGGAATCTCCACTAGAGAATGTTCCATTCATTCACTGCGAATCTGGAATTCCTCTGAACCTCCACTCCCGGCAGGTTTTCGTTACACCACTGTTGAATGTCCAAGTAACCCAATGTTTTAAGTGTTTTCTTCACAAGCGCAGTGGTGCTGTTCAATTGGCTATCCACTCAACCCTGGCCAGCTCTACATTTTCCTGTCCACACCACAGAGACTGGAGAAATCATTGTTATCTCCACTACAGAATGTTCCATTCATTCACTGCGAGTCTGGAGTTTATCTGATTCTCCACTCCCGCATGGTTAACATTACACCACTTGTGAATGTCCAAGTAAGCCAATGCTGGTTTTCAGAGGCCTGTTCATACTCGCAGCCGTGCTGTTTAATTGACAATTCACTCCACCCTGTTCAGCTCTTCATTGTCCCACCACACTACCAGCCTTCAGAAATCTTTGTTATCTCCACTACAGAATGTTCCATTTATTCACTGCGAATCTGGAATTCATCTGACTCTCAACTCCACGCAGGTTTTCATTACACCACTGTTGAATGTCCAAGTAACCCAATGCTGGTTTTCAGCGGCCTGTTCATATTCGCAGCCCTGCTGTTTACTTGGCTATCGATTCAAGCCTGGTCAGCTCTTCATTTTCCTGTCCACACAACACAGGCTTCAGAAATCATTGGAATCTCCTCTACAGAATGTTCCATTCATTCACTGCGAATGTGGAATTCAACTGACTCTCCACTCCATGCAGGTTTTCCTTACACCACTGATGAATGTCCAAGTAACCCAATGCTGGTTTTCAGCTGCATGTTCACACTCGCAGCCATGCTATACAATTGGCTTTCCACTAAATCCTGATTAGTTCTTGATTTTCCTTCCACACGACCCAGCCTTTAGAAATCGTTGGAATCTCCACTAGAGAATGTTCCATTCATTCACTGCGAATCTGGAATTCCTCTGAACCTCCACTCCCGGCAGGTTTTCGTTACACCACTGTTGAATGTCCAAGTAACCCAATGTTTTAAGTGTTTTCTTCACAAGCGCAGTGGTGCTGTTCAATTGGCTATCCACTCAACCCTGGCCAGCTCTACATTTTCCTGTCCACACCACAGAGACTGGAGAAATCATTGTTATCTCCACTACAGAATGTTCCATTCATTCACAGCGAATCTGGAATTCATCTGAATCTCCACTCCCGGCAGGTTTTCGTGACACCACTGGTAAATATCCAAGTAAGCCAATGCTGGTTTTAAGTGGCCTGCTCATACTCTCAGCCGTGCTGTTCAATTTGCTATCCACTCAACCCTCTTCAGCTCCATTTTCCTGTCCACATAACCCAAACTTCAGAAACAATTGGTATCTCCTCCACAGAATGTTCCATTCATTGACGGCAAATCTGAAATTCATCTAATTCTCAACTCCCGTCAGGTTTTCGTTACACCACTTGTGAATGTCCAATTAAGCCAAAGCTGGTTTTCAGTGGCCTGTTCTTACTACGAGACGTGCTGTTCATTTGGCTATCCATTCCACCCTGTTCAGCTCTACATTTTCGTGTCCACAAAACCCAGCCTTCAGAAATCATTGGAATCACCACTAGAGAATGTTCCATTCATTCACTGCGAATCTGGAATTCATCTGAATCTCCACTCCCGGCAGGTTTTCATTGCACCACTGCTGAATGTTCAAGTAACGCAATGATGGTTTTCAGCGGTCTATTCACACTCGAACCCGTGCTGTTCACGGTCTAGCGACTCAACACTGGTGAGTTCTTCTTTTTCCAGTTCAGACAATACAAACCTCAGAAACCATTGCAATCTACACTACAGAATGTTTCATTCATTCAGGCGAATCTTGAATTCATCTTGTTCTCCACTCCCAGCAGGTTTTCGTTTCACCACTGGTGAATGTCCAAGCAACCCAAGGCTGGTTTCAGCTGCGTGTTAACACTCGCAGCCGTGCTGTTCAATTGGCTATCCAGTGAACGCTGGTTAGCTCTTGATTTTCCTTCCACACACCGAGCCTTCAGAAATCATTCTTATCTCCACTTCAGAATGTTCCATTCGTTCCCTGCGAATCTGGAATTCCTCTGACTCTCCACACCAGGCAGATTTTCCTAACAACACTGGTGAATGACCAGGTAATCCAATGCTGGTTTTCAGCGGCTGTTCACACTCACAGCCTTGCTGTTCAATTGGCAATCCAGTCAAACCTAGTCAGCTCTTCATTTTCCTGTCCACACAACCCAGCGTTCAGAAATCATTGGAATCTCTACTACAGAAATTTCCATTCATTCACTGTGAATCTGGAAATACTCTGAATCTGCATTCCAGGAAGGCTTTCGTTACACCACTGATGAATGTCCAAGTAATGCAATGCTGCTTCTTAGTGGTCTGTTCACACTCGAAACCGTGCTGTTCATTGGCTATCCACTCAATATCGGTCAGCTCTTCAATATCCTGTCCAGACTATCCAGATTCCTAAATGTTGGCAATCACCACTACAGAATGTTCCATTCAATCACGCGAATCTGGAATTCATCAGAGTCTCCACTCCTGGAAGGTTTTCGTGACACCACTGGTAAATGTCCAAGGAAGACAATGCTGGTTTTAAGCCGCCTGCTAACACACTCAGCCGTGCTGTTCAATTTGCTATCCACCCAACCCTATTCAGCTCTACATTTTCCTGTCCTCATAACCCAACCTTCAGAAATAATTGGTATCTCCTCCACAGAATGTTCCGTTCATTCACTGCGAATCTTAAATTCATCTGACTCTCAACTCCCGGCGGGTTATCGTTACACCACTTGTGAATGTCCAAGTAAGCCAATGCTGGTTTTCAGTGGCCTGTTCATACTAAGAGACGTGCTGTTCATTTGGCTATCCACTCCACCCTGTTCAGCTCTACATTCTCGTGTCCACAAAACCCAGCCTTCAGAAATCATTGGAATCACCACTAGAGAATGTTCCATTCATTCACTGCGAATCTGGAATTCCTCTGAACCTCCACTCCTGGCAGGTTTTCGTTACGCCACTGGTGAATGTCCAAGTAACTCAATACTGGTTTTCAGAGGCATGTTCAACTCGCAGAAGTGCTGTTCAATGGGCTATCCACTCAATATTGGTCAGCTCTTCATTTTCCTCTCCACACAAACCAGCCTTCAGAAATCATTGGGCTCTCCACTACAGACTGTTCCATTCATTCACTGCGATTCTGCAATTCATCTGACTCTCCGCTCCAGGCAGGTTTTCATTACAGCACTGGTGAATGACCAAGTAATCCAATGCTGGTTTTCAGCCGCCTTTTCACACTCGCAGTGTGCTGTTCAGTTGTCTATCCACTCAAACCTGGTCAGCCTTTCATTTTCTTTTCCACAATATCAGACTTCAGAAATCATTGGAATCGCCAGTACAGAATGTTCCATTCATTCACTGCCAATCTGGAATTCATCTGAATCTGCACTCCAGGTAGGCTTTCATTACACCACTTATGAATGTCCAAGTAACACAATGCTGGTTTTCAGCGGTCTGTTCACACTCTAAGCCCTGCTTTTTACTGGGTATCCACACAACTGTGGTCAGCTCTTCATTTTCATGTCCAAACAATCCAGACTTGAGAAATCATTGCAATCTCCAGTACAGAATGTTCCATTCATTCACTGCGAATCTGGAATTCAACTGAATCTCCACTACCTGCAGATTTATCTTACACCACTTGTGAATGTCCAAGTAAAACAATGCTGGTTTTCAGAGGCCTGTTCATGTTCGCAGTCGTGCTGTTCAATTGGCTATCCACTCAACCTGTTTTGCTCCTCATTTTCCTGTGCACACAACCCAGCCTTCAGAAATCATTGTAATCTCCACTACAGGATGTTCCATTCATTCACTGGGAATCTGGAATTCATCTGAATCTGCACTCCACGCAGGCTTTCGTTACACCACTGCTGAAAGTCGAAGTAATGCAATACTGGTTTTCAGTGGTCTGTTCACATTCGAAGCCGAGGCTTTTTACAGGCTATCCACTCAACACTGGTCAGCTCTTCATTTTCGTGTCCCCACAATCCAGATTTCAGAAATCATTGCAATCTCCACTACAGAATGTTCCATTCATTCACTGCGAGTCTGGAGTTTATCTGATTCTCCACTCCCGCCTGGTTAACATTACACCACTTGTGAATGTCCAAGTAAGCCAATGCTGGTTTTCAGAGGCCTGTTCATACTCGCAGCCGTGCTGTTTAATTGACAATTCACTCCACCCTGTTCAGCTCTTCATTGTCCCACCACACTACCAGCCTTCAGAAATCTTTGTTATCTCCACTACAGAATGTTCCATTCATTCACTGCGAATCTGGAATTCATCTGACTCTCAACTCCACGCAGGTTTTCATTACACCACTGTTGAATGTCCAAGTAACCCAATGCTGGTTTTCAGCGGCCTGTTCATATTCGCAGCCCTGCTGTTTACTTGGCTATCGATTCAAGCCTGGTCAGCTCTTCATTTTCCTGTCCACACAACACAGGCTTCAGAAATCATTGGAATCTCCTCTACAGAATGTTCCATTCATTCACTGCGAATGTGGAATTCAACTGACTCTCCACTCCATGCAGGTTTTCCTTACACCACTGATGAATGTCCAAGTAACCCAATGCTGGTTTTCAGCTGCATGTTCACACTCGCAGCCATGCTATACAATTGGCTTTCCACTAAATCCTGATTAGTTCTTGATTTTCCTTCCACACGACCCAGCCTTCAGAAATCGTTGGAATCTCCACTAGAGAATGTTCCATTCATTCACTGCGAATCTGGAATTCCTCTGAACCTCCACTCCCGGCAGGTTTTCGTTACACCACTGTTGAATGTCCAAGTAACCCAATGTTTTAAGTGTTTTCTTCACAAGCGCAGTGGTGCTGTTCAATTGGCTATCCACTCAACCCTGGCCAGCTCTACATTTTCCTGTCCACACCACAGAGACTGGAGAAATCATTGTTATCTCCACTACAGAATGTTCCATTCATTCACAGCGAATCTGGAATTCATCTGAATCTCCACTCCCGGCAGGTTTTCGTGACACCACTGGTAAATATCCAAGTAAGCCAATGCTGGTTTTAAGTGGCCTGCTCATACTCTCAGCCGTGCTGTTCAATTTGCTATCCACTCAACCCTCTTCAGCTCCATTTTCCTGTCCACATAACCCAAACTTCAGAAACAATTGGTATCTCCTCCACAGAATGTTCCATTCATTGACGGCAAATCTGAAATTCATCTAATTCTCAACTCCCGTCAGGTTTTCGTTACACCACTTGTGAATGTCCAATTAAGCCAAAGCTGGTTTTCAGTGGCCTGTTCTTACTACGAGACGTGCTGTTCATTTGGCTATCCATTCCACCCTGTTCAGCTCTACATTTTCGTGTCCACAAAACCCAGCCTTCAGAAATCATTGGAATCACCACTAGAGAATGTTCCATTCATTCACTGCGAATCTGGAATTCATCTGAATCTCCACTCCCGGCAGGTTTTCATTGCACCACTGCTGAATGTTCAAGTAACGCAATGATGGTTTTCAGCGGTCTATTCACACTCGAACCCGTGCTGTTCACGGTCTAGCGACTCAACACTGGTGAGTTCTTCTTTTTCCAGTTCAGACAATACAAACCTCAGAAACCATTGCAATCTACACTACAGAATGTTTCATTCATTCAGGCGAATCTTGAATTCATCTTGTTCTCCACTCCCAGCAGGTTTTCGTTTCACCACTGGTGAATGTCCAAGCAACCCAAGGCTGGTTTCAGCTGCGTGTTAACACTCGCAGCCGTGCTGTTCAATTGGCTATCCAGTGAACGCTGGTTAGCTCTTGATTTTCCTTCCACACACCGAGCCTTCAGAAATCATTCTTATCTCCACTTCAGAATGTTCCATTCGTTCCCTGCGAATCTGGAATTCCTCTGACTCTCCACACCAGGCAGATTTTCCTAACAACACTGGTGAATGACCAGGTAATCCAATGCTGGTTTTCAGCGGCTGTTCACACTCACAGCCTTGCTGTTCAATTGGCAATCCAGTCAAACCTAGTCAGCTCTTCATTTTCCTGTCCACACAACCCAGCGTTCAGAAATCATTGGAATCTCTACTACAGAAATTTCCATTCATTCACTGTGAATCTGGAAATACTCTGAATCTGCATTCCAGGAAGGCTTTCGTTACACCACTGATGAATGTCCAAGTAATGCAATGCTGCTTCTTAGTGGTCTGTTCACACTCGAAACCGTGCTGTTCATTGGCTATCCACTCAATATCGGTCAGCTCTTCAATATCCTGTCCAGACTATCCAGATTCCTAAATGTTGGCAATCACCACTACAGAATGTTCCATTCAATCACGCGAATCTGGAATTCATCAGAGTCTCCACTCCTGGAAGGTTTTCGTGACACCACTGGTAAATGTCCAAGGAAGACAATGCTGGTTTTAAGCCGCCTGCTAACACACTCAGCCGTGCTGTTCAATTTGCTATCCACCCAACCCTATTCAGCTCTACATTTTCCTGTCCTCATAACCCAACCTTCAGAAATAATTGGTATCTCCTCCACAGAATGTTCCGTTCATTCACTGCGAATCTTAAATTCATCTGACTCTCAACTCCCGGCGGGTTATCGTTACACCACTTGTGAATGTCCAAGTAAGCCAATGCTGGTTTTCAGTGGCCTGTTCATACTAAGAGACGTGCTGTTCATTTGGCTATCCACTCCACCCTGTTCAGCTCTACATTTTCGTGTCCACAAAACCCAGCCTTCAGAAATCATTGGAATCACCACTAGAGAATGTTCCATTCATTCACTGCGAATCTGGAATTCCTCTGAACCTCCACTCCTGGCAGGTTTTCGTTACGCCACTGGTGAATGTCCAAGTAACTCAATACTGGTTTTCAGAGGCATGTTCAACTCGCAGAAGTGCTGTTCAATGGGCTATCCACTCAATATTGGTCAGCTCTTCATTTTCCTCTCCACACAAACCAGCCTTCAGAAATCATTGGGCTCTCCACTACAGACTGTTCCATTCATTCACTGCGATTCTGCAATTCATCTGACTCTCCGCTCCAGCTAGGTTTTCATTACAGCACTGGTGAATGACCAAGTAATCCAATGCTGGTTTTCAGCCGCCTTTTCACACTCGCAGTGTGCTGTTCAATTGTCTATCCACTCAAACCTGGTCAGCCTTTCATTTTCTTTTCCACAATATCAGACTTCAGAAATCATTGGAATCGCCAGTACAGAATGTTCCATTCATTCACTGCCAATCTGGAATTCATCTGAATCTGCACTCCAGGTAGGCTTTCATTACACCACTTATGAATGTCCAAGTAACACAATGCTGGTTTTCAGCGGTCTGTTCACACTCTAAGCCCTGCTTTTTACTGGGTATCCACACAACTGTGGTCAGCTCTTCATTTTCATGTCCAAACAATCCAGACTTGAGAAATCATTGCAATCTCCAGTACAGAATGTTCCATTCATTCACTGCGAATCTGGAATTCAACTGAATCTCCACTACCTGCAGATTTATCTTACACCACTTGTGAATGTCCAAGTAAAACAATGCTGGTTTTCAGAGGCCTGTTCATGTTCGCAGTCGTGCTGTTCAATTGGCTATCCACTCAACCTGTTTTGCTCCTCATTTTCCTGTGCACACAACCCAGCCTTCAGAAATCATTGTAATCTCCACTACAGGATGTTCCATTCATTCACTGGGAATCTGGAATTCATCTGAATCTGCACTCCACGCAGGCTTTCGTTACACCACTGCTGAAAGTCGAAGTAATGCAATACTGGTTTTCAGTGGTCTGTTCACATTCGAAGCCGAGGCTTTTTACAGGCTATCCACTCAACACTGGTCAGCTCTTCATTTTCGTGTCCCCACAATCCAGATTTCAGAAATCATTGCAATCTCCACTACAGAATGTTCCATTCATTCACTGCGAGTCTGGAGTTTATCTGATTCTCCACTCCCGCCTGGTTAACATTACACCACTTGTGTATGTCCAAGTAAGCCAATGCTGGTTTTCAGAGGCCTGTTCATACTCGCAGCCGTGCTGTTTAATTGACAATTCACTCCACCCTGTTCAGCTCTTCATTGTCCCACCACACTACCAGCCTTCAGAAATCTTTGTTATCTCCACTACAGAATGTTCCATTCATTCACTGCGAATCTGGAATTCATCTGACTCTCAACTCCACGCAGGTTTTCATTACACCTCTGTTGAATGTCCAAGTAACCCAATGCTGGTTTTCAGCGGCCTGTTCATATTCGCAGCCCTGCTGTTTACTTGGCTATCGATTCAAGCCTGGTCAGCTCTTCATTTTCCTGTCCACACAACACAGGCTTCAGAAATCATTGGAATCTCCTCTACAGAATGTTCCATTCATTCACTGCGAATGTGGAATTCAACTGACTCTCCACTCCATGCAGGTTTTCCTTACACCACTGATGAATGTCCAAGTAACCCAATGCTGGTTTTCAGCTGCATGTTCACACTCGCAGCCATGCTATACAATTGGCTTTCCACTAAATCCTGATTAGTTCTTGATTTTCCTTCCACACGACCCAGCCTTCAGAAATCGTTGGAATCTCCACTAGAGAATGTTCCATTCATTCACTGCGAATCTGGAATTCCTCTGAACCTCCACTCCCGGCAGGTTTTCGTTACACCACTGTTGAATGTCCAAGTAACCCAATGTTTTAAGTGTTTTCTTCACAAGCGCAGTGGTGCTGTTCAATTGGCTATCCACTCAACCCTGGCCAGCTCTACATTTTCCTGTCCACACCACAGAGACTGGAGAAATCATTGTTATCTCCACTACAGAATGTTCCATTCATTCACAGCGAATCTGGAATTCATCTGAATCTCCACTCCCGGCAGGTTTTCGTGACACCACTGGTAAATATCCAAGTAAGCCAATGCTGGTTTTAAGTGGCCTGCTCATACTCTCAGCCGTGCTGTTCAATTTGCTATCCACTCAACCCTCTTCAGCTCCATTTTCCTGTCCACATAACCCAAACTTCAGAAACAATTGGTATCTCCTCCACAGAATGTTCCATTCATTGACGGCAAATCTGAAATTCATCTAATTCTCAACTCCCGTCAGGTTTTCGTTACACCACTTGTGAATGTCCAATTAAGCCAAAGCTGGTTTTCAGTGGCCTGTTCTTACTACGAGACGTGCTGTTCATTTGGCTATCCATTCCACCCTGTTCAGCTCTACATTTTCGTGTCCACAAAACCCAGCCTTCAGAAATCATTGGAATCACCACTAGAGAATGTTCCATTCATTCACTGCGAATCTGGAATTCATCTGAATCTCCACTCCCGGCAGGTTTTCATTGCACCACTGCTGAATGTTCAAGTAACGCAATGATGGTTTTCAGCGGTCTATTCACACTCGAACCCGTGCTGTTCACGGTCTAGCGACTCAACACTGGTGAGTTCTTCTTTTTCCAGTTCAGACAATACAAACCTCAGAAACCATTGCAATCTACACTACAGAATGTTTCATTCATTCAGGCGAATCTTGAATTCATCTTGTTCTCCACTCCCAGCAGGTTTTCGTTTCACCACTGGTGAATGTCCAAGCAACCCAAGGCTGGTTTCAGCTGCGTGTTAACACTCGCAGCCGTGCTGTTCAATTGGCTATCCAGTGAACGCTGGTTAGCTCTTGATTTTCCTTCCACACACCGAGCCTTCAGAAATCATTCTTATCTCCACTTCAGAATGTTCCATTCGTTCCCTGCGAATCTGGAATTCCTCTGACTCTCCACACCAGGCAGATTTTCCTAACAACACTGGTGAATGACCAGGTAATCCAATGCTGGTTTTCAGCGGCTGTTCACACTCACAGCCTTGCTGTTCAATTGGCAATCCAGTCAAACCTAGTCAGCTCTTCATTTTCCTGTCCACACAACCCAGCGTTCAGAAATCATTGGAATCTCTACTACAGAAATTTCCATTCATTCACTGTGAATCTGGAAATACTCTGAATCTGCATTCCAGGAAGGCTTTCGTTACACCACTGATGAATGTCCAAGTAATGCAATGCTGCTTCTTAGTGGTCTGTTCACACTCGAAACCGTGCTGTTCATTGGCTATCCACTCAATATCGGTCAGCTCTTCAATATCCTGTCCAGACTATCCAGATTCCTAAATGTTGGCAATCACCACTACAGAATGTTCCATTCAATCACGCGAATCTGGAATTCATCAGAGTCTCCACTCCTGGAAGGTTTTCGTGACACCACTGGTAAATGTCCAAGGAAGACAATGCTGGTTTTAAGCCGCCTGCTAACACACTCAGCCGTGCTGTTCAATTTGCTATCCACCCAACCCTATTCAGCTCTACATTTTCCTGTCCTCATAACCCAACCTTCAGAAATAATTGGTATCTCCTCCACAGAATGTTCCGTTCATTCACTGCGAATCTTAAATTCATCTGACTCTCAACTCCCGGCGGGTTATCGTTACACCACTTGTGAATGTCCAAGTAAGCCAATGCTGGTTTTCAGTGGCCTGTTCATACTAAGAGACGTGCTGTTCATTTGGCTATCCACTCCACCCTGTTCAGCTCTACATTTTCGTGTCCACAAAACCCAGCCTTCAGAAATCATTGGAATCACCACTAGAGAATGTTCCATTCATTCACTGCGAATCTGGAATTCCTCTGAACCTCCACTCCTGGCAGGTTTTCGTTACGCCACTGGTGAATGTCCAAGTAACTCAATACTGGTTTTCAGAGGCATGTTCAACTCGCAGAAGTGCTGTTCAATGGGCTATCCACTCAATATTGGTCAGCTCTTCATTTTCCTCTCCACACAAACCAGCCTTCAGAAATCATTGGGCTCTCCACTACAGACTGTTCCATTCATTCACTGCGATTCTGCAATTCATCTGACTCTCCGCTCCAGCTAGGTTTTCATTACAGCACTGGTGAATGACCAAGTAATCCAATGCTGGTTTTCAGCCGCCTTTTCACACTCGCAGTGTGCTGTTCAATTGTCTATCCACTCAAACCTGGTCAGCCTTTCATTTTCTTTTCCACAATATCAGACTTCAGAAATCATTGGAATCGCCAGTACAGAATGTTCCATTCATTCACTGCCAATCTGGAATTCATCTGAATCTGCACTCCAGGTAGGCTTTCATTACACCACTTATGAATGTCCAAGTAACACAATGCTGGTTTTCAGCGGTCTGTTCACACTCTAAGCCCTGCTTTTTACTGGGTATCCACACAACTGTGGTCAGCTCTTCATTTTCATGTCCAAACAATCCAGACTTGAGAAATCATTGCAATCTCCAGTACAGAATGTTCCATTCATTCACTGCGAATCTGGAATTCAACTGAATCTCCACTACCTGCAGATTTATCTTACACCACTTGTGAATGTCCAAGTAAAACAATGCTGGTTTTCAGAGGCCTGTTCATGTTCGCAGTCGTGCTGTTCAATTGGCTATCCACTCAACCTGTTTTGCTCCTCATTTTCCTGTGCACACAACCCAGCCTTCAGAAATCATTGTAATCTCCACTACAGGATGTTC
The DNA here is from genome assembly GCF_029834395.1 of Sorex fumeus. Lineage (NCBI taxonomy): Eukaryota > Metazoa > Chordata > Mammalia > Eulipotyphla > Soricidae > Sorex > Sorex fumeus. The sequence continues at coordinate 191,375 of NW_026606343.1, forward strand.
CATTCATTCACTGGGAATCTGGAATTCATCTGAATCTGCACTCCACGCAGGCTTTCGTTACACCACTGCTGAAAGTCGAAGTAATGCAATACTGGTTTTCAGTGGTCTGTTCACATTCGAAGCCGAGGCTTTTTACAGGCTATCCACTCAACACTGGTCAGCTCTTCATTTTCGTGTCCCCACAATCCAGATTTCAGAAATCATTGCAATCTCCACTACAGAATGTTCCATTCATTCACTGCGAGTCTGGAGTTTATCTGATTCTCCACTCCCGCCTGGTTAACATTACACCACTTGTGAATGTCCAAGTAAGCCAATGCTGGTTTTCAGAGGCCTGTTCATACTCGCAGCCGTGCTGTTTAATTGACAATTCACTCCACCCTGTTCAGCTCTTCATTGTCCCACCACACTACCAGCCTTCAGAAATCTTTGTTATCTCCACTACAGAATGTTCCATTCATTCACTGCGAATCTGGAATTCATCTGACTCTCAACTCCACGCAGGTTTTCATTACACCACTGTTGAATGTCCAAGTAACCCAATGCTGGTTTTCAGCGGCCTGTTCATATTCGCAGCCCTGCTGTTTACTTGGCTATCGATTCAAGCCTGGTCAGCTCTTCATTTTCCTGTCCACACAACACAGGCTTCAGAAATCATTGGAATCTCCTCTACAGAATGTTCCATTCATTCACTGCGAATGTGGAATTCAACTGACTCTCCACTCCATGCAGGTTTTCCTTACACCACTGATGAATGTCCAAGTAACCCAATGCTGGTTTTCAGCTGCATGTTCACACTCGCAGCCATGCTATACAATTGGCTTTCCACTAAATCCTGATTAGTTCTTGATTTTCCTTCCACACGACCCAGCCTTCAGAAATCGTTGGAATCTCCACTAGAGAATGTTCCATTCATTCACTGCGAATCTGGAATTCCTCTGAACCTCCACTCCCGGCAGGTTTTCGTTACACCACTGTTGAATGTCCAAGTAACCCAATGTTTGAAGTGTTTTCTTCACAAGCGCAGTGGTGCTGTTCAATTGGCTATCCACTCAACCCTGGCCAGCTCTACATTTTCCTGTCCACACCACAGAGACTGGAGAAATCATTGTTATCTCCACTACAGAATGTTCCATTCATTCACAGCGAATCTGGAATTCATCTGAATCTCCACTCCCGGCAGGTTTTCGTGACACCACTGGTAAATATCCAAGTAAGCCAATGCTGGTTTTAAGTGGCCTGCTCATACTCTCAGCCGTGCTGTTCAATTTGCTATCCACTCAACCCTCTTCAGCTCCATTTTCCTGTCCACATAACCCAAACTTCAGAAACAATTGGTATCTCCTCCACAGAATGTTCCATTCATTGACGGCAAATCTGAAATTCATCTAATTCTCAACTCCCGTCAGGTTTTCGTTACACCACTTGTGAATGTCCAATTAAGCCAAAGCTGGTTTTCAGTGGCCTGTTCTTACTACGAGACGTGCTGTTCATTTGGCTATCCATTCCACCCTGTTCAGCTCTACATTTTCGTGTCCACAAAACCCAGCCTTCAGAAATCATTGGAATCACCACTAGAGAATGTTCCATTCATTCACTGCGAATCTGGAATTCATCTGAATCTCCACTCCCGGCAGGTTTTCATTGCACCACTGCTGAATGTTCAAGTAACGCAATGATGGTTTTCAGCGGTCTATTCACACTCGAACCCGTGCTGTTCACGGTCTAGCGACTCAACACTGGTGAGTTCTTCTTTTTCCAGTTCAGACAATACAAACCTCAGAAAGCAATCTACACTACAGAATGTTTCATTCATTCAGGCGAATCTTGAATTCATCTTGTTCTCCACTCCCAGCAGGTTTTCGTTTCACCACTGGTGAATGTCCAAGCAACCCAAGGCTGGTTTCAGCTGCGTGTTAACACTCGCAGCCGTGCTGTTCAATTGGCTATCCAGTGAACGCTGGTTAGCTCTTGATTTTCCTTCCACACACCGAGCCTTCAGAAATCATTCTTATCTCCACTTCAGAATGTTCCATTCGTTCCCTGCGAATCTGGAATTCCTCTGACTCTCCACACCAGGCAGATTTTCCTAACAACACTGGTGAATGACCAGGTAATCCAATGCTGGTTTTCAGCGGCTGTTCACACTCACAGCCTTGCATGTTCAATTGGCAATCCAGTCAAACCTAGTCAGCTCTTCATTTTCCTGTCCACACAACCCAGCGTTCAGAAATCATTGGAATCTCTACTACAGAAATTTCCATTCATTCACTGTGAATCTGGAAATACTCTGAATCTGCATTCCAGGAAGGCTTTCGTTACACCACTGATGAATGTCCAAGTAATGCAATGCTGCTTCTTAGTGGTCTGTTCACACTCGAAACCGTGCTGTTCATTGGCTATCCACTCAATATCGGTCAGCTCTTCAATATCCTGTCCAGACTATCCAGATTCCTAAATGTTGGCAATCACCACTACAGAATGTTTCCATTCAATCACGCGAATCTGGAATTCATCAGAGTCTCCACTCCTGGAAGGTTTTCGTGGACACCACTGGTAAATGTCCAAGGAAGACAATGCTGGTTTTAAGCCGCCTGCTAACACACTCAGCCGTGCTGTTCAATTTGCTATCCACCCAACCCTATTCAGCTCTACATTTTCCTGTCCTCATAACCCAACCTTCAGAAATAATTGGTATCTCCTCCACAGAATGTTCCGTTCATTCACTGCGAATCTTAAATTCATCTGACTCTCAACTCCCGGCGGGTTATCGTTACACCACTTGTGAATGTCAAGTAAGCCAATGCTGGTTTTCAGTGGCCTGTTCATACTAAGAGACGTGCTGTTCATTTGGCTATCCACTCCACCCTGTTCAGCTCTACATTTTCGTGTCCACAAAACCCAAGCCTTCAGAAATCATTGGAATCACCACTAGAGAATGTTCCATTCATTCACTGCGAATCTGGAATTCCTCTGAACCTCCACTCCTGGCAGGTTTTTCGTTACGCCACTGGTGAATGTCCAAGTAACTCAATACTGGTTTTCAGAGGCATGTTCAACTCGCAGAAGTGCTGTTCAATGGGCTATCCACTCAATATTGGTCAGCTCTTCATTTTCCTCTCCACACAAACCAGCCTTCAGGAAATCATTGGGCTCTCCACTACAGACTGTTCCATTCATTCACTGCGATTCTGCAATTCATCTGTCTCTCCGCTCCAGGCAGGTTTTCATTACAGCACTGGTGAATGACCAAGTAATCCAATGCTGGTTTTCAGCCGCCTTTTCACACTCGCAGTGTGCTGTTCAATTGTCTATCCACTCAAACCTGGTCAGCCTTTCATTTTCTTTTCCACAATATCAGACTCAGAAATCATTGGAATCGCCAGTACAGAATGTTCCATTCATTCACTGCCAATCTGGAATTCATCTGAATCTGCACTACAGGTAGGCTTTCATTACACCACTTATGAATGTCCAAGTAACACAATGCTGGTTTTCAGCGGTCTGTTCACACTCTAAGCCCTGCTTTTTACTGGGTATCCACACAACTGTGGTCAGCTCTTCATTTTCATGTCCAAACAATCCAGACTTGAGAAATCATTGCAATCTCCAGTACAGAATGTTCCATTCATTCACTGCGAATCTGGAATTCAACTGAATCTCCACTACCTGCAGATTTATCTTACACCACTTGTGAATGTCCAAGTAAAACAATGCTGGTTTTCAGAGGCCTGTTCATGTTCGCAGTCGTGCTGTTCAATTGGCTATCCACTCAACCTGTTTTGCTCCTCATTTTCCTGTGCACACAACCCAGCCTTCAGAAATCATTGTAATCTCCACTACAGGATTGTTCCATTCATTCACTGGGAATCTGGAATTCATCTGAATCTGCACTCCACGCAGGCTTTCGTTACACCACTGCTGAAAGTCGAAGTAATGCAATACTGGTTTTCAGTGGTCTGTTCACATTCGAAGCCGAGGCTTTTTACAGGCTATCCACTCAACACTGGTCAGCTCTTCATTTTCGTGTCCCCACAATCCAGATTTCAGAAATCATTGCAATCTCCACTACAGAATGTTCCATTCATTCACTGCGAGTCTGGAGTTTATCTGATTCTCCACTCCCGCCTGGTTAACATTACACCACTTGTGAATGTCCAAGTAAGCCATGCTGGTTTTCAGAGGCCTGTTCATACTCGCAGCCGTGCTGTTTAATTGACAATTCACTCCACCCTGTTCAGCTCTTCATTGTCCCACCACACTACCAGCCTTCAGAAATCTTTGTTATCTCCACTACAGAATGTTCCATTCATTCACTGCGAATCTGGAATTCATCTGACTCTCAACTCCACGCAGGTTTTCATTACACCACTGTTGAATGTCCAAGTAACCCAATGCTGGTTTTCAGCGGCCCTGTTCATATTCGCAGCCCTGCTGTTTACTTGGCTATCGATTCAAGCCTGGTCAGCTCTTCATTTTCCTGTCCACACAACACAGGCTTCAGAAATCATTGGAATCTCCTCTACAGAATGTTTCCATTCATTCACTGCGAATGTGGAATTCAACTGACTCTCCACTCCATGCAGGTTTTCCTTACACCACTGATGAATGTCCAAGTAACCCAATGCTGGTTTTCAGCTGCATGTTCACACTCGCAGCCATGCTATACAATTGGCTTTCCACTAAATCCTGATTAGTTCTTGATTTTTCCTTCCACACGACCCAGCCTTCAGAAATCGTTGGAATCTCCACTAGAGAATGTTCCATTCATTCACTGCGAATCTGGAATTCCTCTGAACCTCCACTCCCGGCAGGTTTTCGTTACACCACTGTTGAATGTCCAAGTAACCCAATGTTTTAAGTGTTTTCTTCACAAGCGCAGTGGTGCTGTTCAATTGGCTATCCACTCAACCCTGGCCAGCTCTACATTTTCCTGTCCACACCACAGAGACCTGGAGAAATCATTGTTATCTCCACTACAGAATGTTCCATTCATTCACAGCGAATCTGGAATTCATCTGAATCTCCACTCCCGGCAGGTTTTCGTGACACCACTGGTAAATATCCAAGTAAGCCAATGCTGGTTTTAAGTGGCCTGCTCATACTCTCAGCCGTGCTGTTCAATTTGCTATCCACTCAACCCTCTTCAGCTCCATTTTCCTGTCCACATAACCCAAACTTCAGAAACAATTGGTATCTCCTCCACAGAATGTTCCATTCATTGACGGCAAATCTGAAATTCATCTAATTCTCAACTCCCGTCAGGTTTTCGTTACACCACTTGTGAATGTCCAATTAAGCCAAAGCTGGTTTTCAGTGGCCTGTTCTTACTACGAGACGTGCTGTTCATTTGGCTATCCATTCCACCCTGTTCAGCTCTACATTTTCGTGTCCACAAAACCAGCCTTCAGAAATCATTGGAATCACCACTAGAGAATGTTCCATTCATTCACTGCGAATCTGGAATTCATCTGAATCTCCACTCCCGGCAGGTTTTCATTGCACCACTGCTGAATGTTCAAGTAACGCAATGATGGTTTTCAGCGGTCTATTCACACTCGAACCCGTGCTGTTCACGGTCTAGCGACTCAACACTGGTGAGTTCTTCTTTTTCCAGTTCAGACAATACAAACCTCAGAAACCATTGCAATCTACACTACAGAATGTTTCATTCATTCAGGCGAATCTTGAATTCATCTTGTTCTCCACTCCCAGCAGGTTTTCGTTTCACCACTGGTGAATGTCCAAGCAACCCAAGGCTGGTTTCAGCTGCGTGTTACACTCGCAGCCGTGCTGTTCAATTGGCTATCCAGTGAACGCTGGGTTAGCTCTTGATTTTCCTTCCACACACCGAGCCTTCAGAAATCATTCTTATCTCCACTTCAGAATGTTCCATTCGTTCCCCTGCGAATCTGGAATTCCTCTGACTCTCCACACCAGGCAGATTTTCCTAACAACACTGGTGAATGACCAGGTAATCCAATGCTGGTTTTCAGCGGCTGTTCACACTCACAGCCTTGCTGTTCAATTGGCAATCCAGTCAAACCTAGTCAGCTCTTCATTTTCCTGTCCACACAACCCAGCGTTCAGAAATCATTGGAATCTCTACTACAGAAATTTCCATTCATTCACTGTGAATCTGGAAATACTCTGAATCTGCATTCCAGGAAGGCTTTCGTTACACCACTGATGAATGTCCAAGTAATGCAATGCTGCTTCTTAGTGGTCTGTTCACAACTCGAAACCGTGCTGTTCATTGGCTATCCACTCAATATCGGTCAGCTCTTCAATATCCTGTCCAGACTATCCAGATTCCTAAATGTTGGCAATCACCACTACAGAATGTTCCATTCAATCACGCGAATCTGGAATTCATCAGAGTCTCCACTCCTGGAAGGTTTTCGTGACACCACTGGTAAATGTCCAAGGAAGGACAATGCTGGTTTTAAGCCGCCTGCTAACACACTCAGCCGTGCTGTTCAATTTGCTATCCACCCAACCCTATTCAGCTCTACATTTTCCTGTCCTCATAACCCAACCTTCAGAAATAATTGGTATCTCCTCCACAGAATGTTCCGTTCATTCACTGCGAATCTTAAATTCATCTGACTCTCAACTCCCGGCGGGTTAGCGTTACACCACTTGTGAATGTCCAAGTAAGCCAATGCTGGTTTTCAGTGGCCTGTTCATACTAAGAGACGTGCTGTTCATTTGGCTATCCACTCCACCCTGTTCAGCTCTACATTTTCGTGTCCACAAAACCCAGCCTTCAGAAATCATTGGAATCACCACTAGAGAATGTTCCATTCATTCACTGCGAATCTGGAATTCCTCTGAACCTCCACTCCTGGCAGGTTTTCGTTACGCCACTGGTGAATGTCCAAGTAACTCAATACTGGTTTTCAGAGGCATGTTCAACTCGCAGAAGTGCTGTTCAATGGGCTATCCACTCAATATTGGTCAGCTCTTCATTTTCCTCTCCACACAAACCAGCCTTCAGAAATCATTGGGCTCTCCACTACAGACTGTTCCATTCATTCACTGCGATTCTGCAATTCATCTGACTCTCCGCTCCAGGCAGGTTTTCATTACAGCACTGGTGAATGACCAAGTAATCCAATGCTGGTTTTCAGCCGCCTTTTCAACACTCGCAGTGTGCTGTTCAATTGTCTATCCACCTCAAACCTGGTCAGCCTTTCATTTTCTTTCCACAATATCAGACTTCAGAAATCATTGGAATCGCCAGTACAGAATGTTCCATTCATTCACTGCCAATCTGGAATTCATCTGAATCTGCACTCCAGGTAGGCTTTCATTACACCACTTATGAATGTCCAAGTAACAGCAATGCTGGTTTTCAGCAGTCTGTTCACACTCTAAGCCCTGCTTTTTACTGGGTATCCACACAACTGTGGTCAGCTCTTCATTTTCATGTCCAAACAATCCAGACTTGAGAAATCATTGCAATCTCCAGTACAGAATGTTCCATTCATTCACTGCGAATCTGGAATTACAACTGAATCTCCACTACCTGCAGATTTATCTTACACCACTTGTGAATGTCCAAGTAAAACAATGCTGGTTTTCAGAGGCCTGTTCATGTTCGCAGTCGTGCTGTTCAATTGGCTATCCACTCAACCTGTTTTGCTCCTCATTTTCCTGTGCACACAACCCAGCCTTCAGAAATCATTGTAATCTCCACTACAGGATGTTCCATTCATTCACTGGGAATCTGGAATTCATCTGAATCTGCACTCCACGCAGGCTTTCGTTACACCACTGCTGAAAGTCGAAGTAATGCAATACTGGTTTTCAGTGGTCTGTTCACATTCGAAGCCGAGGCTTTTTACAGGCTATCCACTCAACACTGGTCAGCTCTTCATTTTCAGTGTCCCCACAATCCAGATTTCAGAAATCATTGCAATCTCCACTACAGAATGTTCCATTCATTCACTGCGAGTCTGGAGTTTATCTGATTCTCCACTCCCGCCTGGTTAACATATACACCACTTGTGAATGTCCAAGTAAGCCAATGCTGGTTTTCAGAGGCCTGTTCATACTCGCAGCCGTGCTGTTTAATTGACAATTCACTCCACCCTGTTCAGCTCTTCATTGTCCCACCACACTACCAGCCTTCAGAAATCTTTGTTATCTCCACTACAGAATGTTCCATTCATTCACTGCGAATCTGGAATTCATCTGACTCTCAACTCCACGCAGGTTTTCATTACACCACTGTTGAATGTCCAAGTAACCCAATGCTGGTTTTCAGCGGCCTGTTCATATTCGCAGCCCTGCTGTTTACTTGGCTATCGATTCAAGCCTGGTCAGCTCTTCATTTTCCTGTCCACACAACACAGGCTTCAGAAATCATTGGAATCTCCTCTACAGAATGTTCCATTCATTCACTGCGAATGTGGAATTCAACTGACTCTCCACTCCATGCAGGTTTTCCTTACACCACTGATGAATGTCCAAGTAACCCAATGCTGGTTTTCAGCTGCATGTTCACACTCGCAGCCATGCTATACAATTGGCTTTCCACTAAATCCTGATTAGTTCTTGATTTTCCTTCCACACGACCCAGCCTTCAGAAATCGTTGGAATCTCCACTAGAGAATGTTCCATTCATTCACTGCGAATCTGGAATTCCTCTGAACCTCCACTCCCGGCAGGTTTTCGTTACACCACTGTTGAATGTCCAAGTAACCCAATGTTTTAAGTGTTTTCTTCACAAGCGCAGTGGTGCTGTTCAATTGGCTATCCACTCAACCCTGGCCAGCTCTACTTTTTCCTGTCCACACCACAGAGACTGGAGAAATCATTGTTATCTCCACTACAGAATGTTCCATTCATTCACAGCGAATCTGGAATTCATCTGAATCTCCACTCCCGGCAGGTTTTCGTGACACCACTGGTAAATATCCAAGTAAGCCAATGCTGGTTTTAAGTGGCCTGCTCATACTCTCAGCCGTGCTGTTCAATTTGCTATCCACTCAACCCTCTTCAGCTCCATTTTCCTGTCCACATAACCCAAACTTCAGAAACAATTGGTATCTCCTCCACAGAATGTTCCATTCATTGACGGCAAATCTGAAATTCATCTAATTCTCAACTCCCGTCAGGTTTTTCGTTACACCACTTGTGAATGTCCAATTAAGCCAAAGCTGGTTTTCAGTGGCCTGTTCTTACTACGAGACGTGCTGTTCATTTGGCTATCCATTCCACCCTGTTCAGCTCTACATTTTCGTGTCCACAAAACCCAGCCTTCAGAAATCATTGGAATCACCACTAGAGAATGTTCCATTCATTCACTGCGAATCTGGAATTCATCTGAATCTCCACTCCCGGCAGGTTTTCATTGCACCACTGCTGAATGTTCAAGTAACGCCAATGATGGTTTTCAGCGGTCTATTCACACTCGAACCCGTGCTGTTCACGGTCTAGCGACTCAACACTGGTGAGTTCTTCTTTTTCCAGTTCAGACAATACAAACCTCAAGAAACCATTGCAATCTACACTACAGAATGTTTCATTCATTCAGGCGAATCTTGAATTCATCTTGTTCTCCACTCCCAGCAGGTTTTCGTTTCACCACTGGTGAATGTCCAAGCAACCCAAGGCTGGTTTCAGCTGCGTGTTAACACTCGCAGCCGTGCTGTTCAATTGGCTATCCAGTGAACGCTGGTTAGCTCTTGATTTTCCTTCCACACACCGAGCCTTCAGAAATCATTCTTATCTCCACTTCAGAATGTTCCATTCGTTCCCTGCGAATCTGGAATTCCTCTGACTCTCCACACCAGGCAGATTTTCCTAACAACACTGGTGAATGACCAGGTAATCCAATGCTGGTTTTCAGCGGCTGTTCACACTCACAGCCTTGCTGTTCAATTGGCAATCCAGTCAAACCTAGTCAGCTCTTCATTTTCCTGTCCACACAACCCAGCGTTCAGAAATCATTGGAATCTCTACTACAGAAATTTCCATTCATTCACTGTGAATCTGGAAATACTCTGAATCTGCATTCCAGGAAGGCTTTCGTTACACCACTGATGAATGTCCAAGTAATGCAATGCTGCTTCTTAGTGGTCTGTTCACACTCGAAACCGTGCTGTTCATTGGCTATCCACTCAATATCGGTCAGCTCTTCAATATCCTGTCCAGACTATCCAGATTCCTAAATGTTGGCAATCACCACTACAGAATGTTCCATTCAATCACGCGAATCTGGAATTCATCAGAGTCTCCACTCCTGGAAGGTTTTCGTGACACCACTGGTAAATGTCCAAGGAAGACAATGCTGGTTTTAAGCCGCCTGCTAACACACTCAGCCGTGCTGTTCAATTTGCTATCCACCCAACCCTATTCAGCTCTACATTTTCCTGTCCTCATAACCCAACCTTCAGAAATAATTGGTATCTCCTCCACAGAATGTTCCGTTCATTCACTGCGAATCTTAAATTCATCTGACTCTCAACTCCCGGCGGGTTATCGTTACACCACTTGTGAATGTCCAAGTAAGCCAATGCTGGTTTTCAGTGGCCTGTTCATACTAAGAGACGTGCTGTTCATTTGGCTATCCACTCCACCCTGTTCAGCTCTACATTTTCGTGTCCACAAAACCCAGCCTTCAGAAATCATTGGAATCACCACTAGAGAATGTTCCATTCATTCACTGCGAATCTGGAATTCCTCTGAACCTCCACTCCTGGCAGGTTTTCGTTACGCCACTGGTGAATGTCCAAGTAACTCAATACTGGTTTTCAGAGGCATGTTCAACTCGGCAGAAGTGCTGTTCATTGGGCTATCCACTCAATATTGGTCAGCTCTTCATTTTCCTCTCCACACAAACCAGCCTTCAGAAATCATTGGGCTCTCCACTACAGACTGTTCCATTCATTCACTGCGATTCTGCAATTCATCTGACTCTCCGCTCCAGGCAGGTTTTCATTACAGCACTGGTGAATGACCAAGTAATCCAATGCTGGTTTTCAGCCGCCTTTTCACACTCGCAGTGTGCTGTTCAATTGTCTATCCACTCAAACCTGGTCAGCCTTTCATTTTCTTTTCCACAATATCAGACTTCAGAAATCATTGGAATCGCCAGTACAGAATGTTCCATTCATTCACTGCCAATCTGGAATTCATCTGAATCTGCACTCCAGGTAGGCTTTCATTACACCACTTATGAATGTCCAAGTAACACAATGCTGGTTTTCAGCGGTCTGTTCACACTCTAAGCCCTGCTTTTTACTGGGTATCCACACAACTGTGGTCAGCTCTTCATTTTCATGTCCAAACAATCCAGACTTGAGAAATCATTGCAATCTCCAGTACAGAATGTTCCATTCATTCACTGCGAATCTGGAATTCAACTGAATCTCCACTACCTGCAGATTTATCTTACACCACTTGTGAATGTCCAAGTAAAACAATGCTGGTTTTCAGAGGCCTGTTCATGTTCGCAGTCGTGCTGTTCAATTGGCTATCCACTCAACCTGTTTTTGCTCCTCATTTTTCCTGTGCACACAACCCAGCCTTCAGAAATCATTGTAATCTCCACTACAGGATGTTCCATTCATTCACTGGGAATCTGGAATTCATCTGAATCTGCACTCCACGCAGGCTTTCGTTACACCACTGCTGAAAGTCGAAGTAATGCAATACTGGTTTTCAGTGGTCTGTTTCACATTCGAAGCCGAGGCTTTTTACAGGCTATCCACTCAACACTGGTCAGCTCTTCATTTTCGTGTCCCACAATCCAGATTTCAGAAATCATTGCAATCTCCACTACAGAATGTTCCATTCATTCACTGCGAGTCTGGAGTTTATCTGATTCTCCACTCCCGCCTGGTTAACATTACACCACTTGTGAATGTCCAAGTAAGCCAATGCTGGTTTTCAGAGGCCTGTTCATACTCGCAGCCGTGCTGTTTAATTGACAATTCACTCCACCCTGTTCAGCTCTTCATTGTCCCACCACACTACCAGCCTTCAGAAATCTTTGTTATCATCCACTACAGAACGTTCCATTCATTCACTGCGAATCTGGAATTCATCTGACTCTCAACTCCACGCAGGTTTTCATTACACCACTGTTGAATGTCCAAGTAACCCAATGCTGGTTTTCAGCGGCCTGTTCATATTCGCAGCCCTGCTGTTTACTTGGCTATCGATTCAAGCCTGGTCAGCTCTTCATTTTCCTGTCCACACAACACAGGCTTCAGAAATCATTGGAATCTCCTCTACAGAATGTTCCATTCATTCACTGCGAATGTGGAATTCAACTGACTCTCCACTCCATGCAGGTTTTCCTTACACCACTGATGAATGTCCAAGTAACCCAATGCTGGTTTTCAGCTGCATGTTCACACTCGCAGCCATGCTATACAATTGGCTTTCCACTAAATCCTGATTAGTTCTTTGATTTTCCTTCCACACGACCCAGCCTTCAGAAATCGTTGGAATCTCCACTAGAGAATGTTCCATTCATTCACTGCGAATCTGGAATTCCTCTGAACCTCCACTCCCGGCAGGTTTTCGTTACACCACTGTTGAATGTCCAAGTAACCCAATGTTTTAAGTGTTTTCTTCACAAGCGCAGTGGTGCTGTTCAATTGGCTATCCACTCAACCCTGGCCAGCTCTACATTTTCCTGTCCACACCACAGAGACTGGAGAAATCAATTGTTATCTCCACTACAGAATGTTCCATTCATTCACAGCGAATCTGGAATTCATCTGAATCTCCACTCCCGGCAGGTTTTCGTGACACCACTGGTAAATATCCAAGTAAGCCAATGCTGGTTTTAAGTGGCCTGCTCATACTCTCAGCCGTGCTGTTCAATTTGCTATCCACTCAACCCTCTTCAGCTCCATTTTCCTGTCCACATAACCCCAAACTTCAGAAACAATTGGTATCTCCTCCACAGAATGTTCCATTCATTGACGGCAAATCTGAAATTCATCTAATTCTCAACTCCCGTCAGGTTTTCGTTACACCACTTGTGAATGTCCAATTAAGCCAAAGCTGGTTTTCAGTGGCCTGTTCTTACTACGAGACGTGCTGTTCATTGGCTATCCATTCCACCCTGTTCAGCTCTACATTTTCGTGTCCACAAAACCCAGCCTTCAGAAATCATTGGAATCACCACTAGAGAATGTTCCATTCATTCACTGCGAATCTGGAATTCATCTGAATCTCCACTCCCGGCAGGTTTTCATTGCACCACTGCTGAATGTTCAAGTAACGCAATGATGGTTTTCAGCGGTCTATTCACACTCGAACCCGTGCTGTTCACGGTCTAGCGACTCAACACTGGTGAGTTCTTCTTTTTCCAGTTCAGACAATACAAACCTCAGAAACCATTGCAATCTACACTACAGAATGTTTCATTCATTCAGGCGAATCTTGAATTCATCTTGTTTCTCCACTCCCAGCAGGTTTTCGTTTCACCACTGGTGAATGTCCAAGCAACCCAAGGCTGGTTTCAGCTGCGTGTTAACACTCGCAGCCGTGCTGTTCAATTGGCTATCCAGGTGAACGCTGGTTAGCTCTTGATTTTCCTTCCACACACCGAGCCTTCAGAAATCATTCTTATCTCCACTTCAGAATGTTCCATTCGTTCCCTGCGAATCTGGAATTCCTCTGACTCTCCACACCAGCAGATTTTCCTAACAACACTGGTGAATGACCAGGTAATCCAATGCTGGTTTTCAGCGGCTGTTCACACTCACAGCCTTGCTGTTCAATTGGCAATCCAGTCAAACCTAGTCAGCTCTTCATTTTCCTGTCCACACAACCCAGCGTTCAGAAATCATTGGAATCTCTACTACAGAAATTTCCATTCATTCACTGTGAATCTGGAAATACTCTGAATCTGCATTCCAGGAAGGCTTTCGTTACACCACTGATGAATGTCCAAGTAATGCAATGCTGCTTCTTAGTGGTCTGTTCACACTCGAAACCGTGCTGTTCATTGGCTATCACTCAATATCGGTCAGCTCTTCAATATCCTGTCCAGACTATCCAGATTCCTAAATGTTGGCAATCACCACTACAGAATGTTCCATTCAATCACGCGAATCTGGAATTCATCAGAGTCTCCACTCCTGGAAGGTTTTCGTGACACCACTGGTAAATGTCCAAGGAAGACAATGCTGGTTTTAAGCCGCCTGCTAACACACTCAGCCGTGCTGTTCAATTTGCTATCCACCCAACCCTATTCAGCTCTACATTTTCCTGTCCTCATAACCCAACCTTCAGAAATAATTGGTATCTCCTCCACAGAATGTTCCGTTCATTCACTGCGAATCTTAAATTCATCTGACTCTCAACTCCCGGCGGGTTATCGTTACACCACTTGTGAATGTCCAAGTAAGCCAATGCTGGTTTTCAGTGGCCTGTTCATACTAAGAGACGTGCTGTTCATTTGGCTATCCACTCCACCCTGTTCAGCTCTACATTTTCGTGTCCACAAAACCCAGCCTTCAGAAATCATTGGAATCACCACTAGAGAATGTTCCATTCATTCACTGCGAATCTGGAATTCCTCTGAACCTCCACTCCTGGCAGGTTTTCGTTACGCCACTGGTGAATGTCCAAGTAACTCAATACTGGTTTTCAGAGGCATGTTCAACTCGCAGAAGTGCTGTTCATTGGGCTATCCACTCAATATTGGTCAGCTCTTCATTTTCCTCTCCACACAAACCAGCCTTCAGAAATCATTGGGCTCTCCACTACAGACTGTTCCATTCATTCACTGCGATTCTGCAATTCATCTGACTCTCCGCTCCAGGCAGGTTTTCATTACAGCACTGGTGAATGACCAAGTAATCCAATGCTGGTTTTCAGCCGCCTTTTCACACTCGCAGTGTGCTGTTCAATTGTCTATCCACTCAAACCTGGTCAGCCTTTCATTTTCTTTTCCACAATATCAGACTTCAGAAATCATTGGAATCGCCAGTACAGAATGTTCCATTCATTCACTGCCAATCTGGAATTCATCTGAATCTGCACTCCAGGTAGGCTTTCATTACACCACTTATGAATGTCCAAGTAACACAATGCTGGTTTTCAGCGGTCTGTTCACACTCTAAGCCCTGCTTTTTACTGGGTATCCACACAACTGTGGTCAGCTCTTCATTTTCATGTCCAAACAATCCAGACTTGAGAAATCATTGCAATCTCCAGTACAGAATGTTCCATTCATTCACTGCGAATCTGGAATTCAACTGAATCTCCACTACCTGCAGATTTATCTTACACCACTTGTGAATGTCCAAGTAAAACAATGCTGGTTTTCAGAGGCCTGTTCATGTTCGCAGTCGTGCTGTTCAATTGGCTATCCACTCAACCTGTTTTGCTCCTCATTTTCCTGTGCACACAACCCAGCCTTCAGAAATCATTGTAATCTCCACTACAGGATGTTCCATTCATTCACTGGGAATCTGGAATTCATCTGAATCTGCACTCCACGCAGGCTTTCGTTACACCACTGCTGAAAGTCGAAGTAATGCAATACTGGTTTTCAGTGGTCTGTTCACATTCGAAGCCGAGGCTTTTTACAGGCTATCCACTCAACACTGGTCAGCTCTTCATTTTCGTGTCCCCACAATCCAGATTTCAGAAATCATTGCAATCTCCACTACAGAATGTTCCATTCATTCACTGCGAGTCTGGAGTTTATCTGATTCTCCACTCCCGCCTGGTTAACATTACACCACTTGTGAATGTCCAAGTAAGCCAATGCTGGTTTTCAGAGGCCTGTTCATACTCGCAGCCGTGCTGTTTAATTGACAATTCACTCCACCCTGTTCAGCTCTTCATTGTCCCACCACACTACCAGCCTTCAGAAATCTTTGTTATCTCCACTACAGAACGTTCCATTCATTCACTGCGAATCTGGAATTCATCTGACTCTCAACTCCACGCAGGTTTTCATTACACCACTGTTGAATGTCCAAGTAACCCAATGCTGGTTTTCAGCGGCCCTGTTCATATTCGCAGCCCTGCTGTTTACTTGGCTATCGATTCAAGCCTGGTCAGCTCTTCATTTTCCTGTCCACACAACACAGGCTTCAGAAATCATTGGAATCTCCTCTACAGAATGTTCCATTCATTCACTGCGAATGTGGAATTCAACTGACTCTCCACTCCATGCAGGTTTTCCTTACACCACTGATGAATGTCCAAGTAACCCAATGCTGGTTTTCAGCTGCATGTTCACACTCGCAGCCATGCTATACAATTGGCTTTCCACTAAATCCTGATTAGTTCTTGATTTTCCTTCCACACGACCCAGCCTTCAGAAATCGTTGGAATCTCCACTAGAGAATGTTCCATTCATTCACTGCGAATCTGGAATTCCTCTGAACCTCCACTCCCGGCAGGTTTTCGTTACACCACTGTTGAATGTCCAAGTAACCCAATGTTTTAAGTGTTTTCTTCACAAGCGCAGTGGTGCTGTTCAATTGGCTATCCACTCAACCCTGGCCAGCTCTACATTTTCCTGTCCACACCACAGAGACTGGAGAAATCATTGTTATCTCCACTACAGAATGTTCCATTCATTCACAGCGAATCTGGAATTCATCTGAATCTCCACTCCCGGCAGGTTTTCGTGACACCACTGGTAAATATCCAAGTAAGCCAATGCTGGTTTTAAGTGGCCTGCTCATACTCTCAGCCGTGCTGTTCAATTTGCTATCCACTCAACCCTCTTCAGCTCCATTTTCCTGTCCACATAACCCAAACTTCAGAAACAATTGGTATCTCCTCCACAGAATGTTCCATTCATTGACGGCAAATCTGAAATTCATCTAATTCTCAACTCCCGTCAGGTTTTCGTTACACCACTTGTGAATGTCCAATTAAGCCAAAGCTGGTTTTCAGTGGCCTGTTCTTACTACGAGACGTGCTGTTCATTTGGGCTATCCATTCCACCCTGTTCAGCTCTACATTTTCGTGTCCACAAAAACCCAGCCTTCAGAAATCATTGGAATCACCACTAGAGAATGTTCCATTCATTCACTGCGAATCTGGAATTCATCTGAATCTCCACTCCCGGCAGGTTTTCATTGCACCACTGCTGAATGTTCAAGTAACGCAATGATGGTTTTCAGCGGTCTATTCACACTCGAACCCGTGCTGTTCACGGTCTAGCGACTCAACACTGGTGAGTTCTTCTTTTTCCAGTTCAGACAATACAAACCTCAGAAACCATTGCAATCTACACTACAGAATGTTTCATTCATTCACGCGAATCTTGAATTCATCTTGTTCTCCACTCCCAGCAGGTTTTCGTTTCACCACTGGTGAATGTCCAAGCAACCCAAGGCTGGTTTCAGCTGCGTGTTAACACTCGCAGCCGTGCTGTTCAATTGGCTATCCAGTGAACGCTGGTTAGCTCTTGATTTTCCTTCCACACACCGAGCCTTCAGAAATCATTCTTATCTCCACTTCAGAATGTTCCATTCGTTCCCTGCGAATCTGGAATTCCTCTGACTCTCCACACCAGGCAGATTTTCCTAACAACACTGGTGAATGACCAGGTAATCCAATGCTGGTTTTCAGCGGCTGTTCACACTCACAGCCTTGCTGTTCAATTGGCAATCCAGTCAAACCTAGTCAGCTCTTCATTTTCCTGTCCACACAACCCAGCGTTCAGAAATCATTGGAATCTCTACTACAGAAATTTCCATTCATTCACTGTGAATCTGGAAATACTC
Organism: Sorex fumeus; assembly: GCF_029834395.1. Classification (NCBI taxonomy): domain Eukaryota; kingdom Metazoa; phylum Chordata; class Mammalia; order Eulipotyphla; family Soricidae; genus Sorex; species Sorex fumeus. The sequence goes on from NW_026606343.1 coordinate 209,104, forward strand.
TGAATCTGCATTCCAGGAAGGCTTTCGTTACACCACTGATGAATGTCCAAGTAATGCAATGCTGCTTCTTAGTGGTCTGTTCACACTCGAAACCGTGCTGGTTCATTGGCTATCCACTCAATATCGGTCAGCTCTTCAATATCCTGTCCAGACTATCCAGATTCCTAAATGTTGGCAATCAACACTACAGAATGTTCCATTCAATCACGCGAATCTGGAATTCATCAGAGTCTCCACTCCTGGAAGGTTTTCGTGACACCACTGGTAAATGTCCAAGGAAGACAATGCTGGTTTTAAGCCGCCTGCTAACACACTCAGCCGTGCTGTTCAATTTGCTATCCACCCAACCCTATTCAGCTCTACATTTTCCTGTCCTCATAACCCAACCTTCAGAAATAATTGGTATCTCCTCCACAGAATGTTCCGTTCATTCACTGCGAATCTTAAATTCATCTGACTCTCAACTCCCGGCGGGTTATCGTTACACCACTTGTGAATGTCCAAGTAAGCCAATGCTGGTTTTCAGTGGCCTGTTCATACTAAGAGACGTGCTGTTCATTTGGCTATCCACTCCACCCTGTTCAGCTCTACATTTTCGTGTCCACAAAACCCAGCCTTCAGAAATCATTGGAATCACCACTAGAGAATGTTCCATTCATTCACTGCGAATCTGGAATTCCTCTGAACCTCCACTCCTGGCAGGTTTTCGTTACGCCACTGGTGAATGTCCAAGTAACTCAATACTGGTTTTCAGAGGCATGTTCAACTCGCAGAAGTGCTGTTCATTGGGCTATCCACTCAATATTGGTCAGCTCTTCATTTTCCTCTCCACACAAACCAGCCTTCAGAAATCATTGGGCTCTCCACTACAGACTGTTCCATTCATTCACTGCGATTCTGCAATTCATCTGACTCTCCGCTCCAGGCAGGTTTTCATTACAGCACTGGTGAATGACCAAGTAATCCAATGCTGGTTTTCAGCCGCCTTTTCACACTCGCAGTGTGCTGTTTCAATTGTCTATCCACTCAAAACCTGGTCAGCCTTTCATTTTCTTTTCCACAATATCAGACTTCAGAAATCATTGGAATCGCCAGTACAGAATGTTCCATTCATTCACTGCCAATCTGGAATTCATCTGAATCTGCACTCCAGGTAGGCTTTCATTACACCACTTATGAATGTCCAAGTAACACAATGCTGGTTTTTCAGCGGTCTGTTCACACTCTAAGCCCTGCTTTTTACTGGGTATCCACACAACTGTGGTCAGCTCTTCATTTTCATGTCCAAACAATCCAGACTTGAGAAATCATTGCAATCTCCAGTACAGAATGTTCCATTCATTCACTGCGAATCTGGAATTCAACTGAATCTCCACTACCTGCAGATTTATCTTACACCACTTGTGAATGTCCAAGTAAAACAATGCTGGTTTTCAGAGGCCTGTTCATGTTCGCAGTCGTGCTGTATCAATTGGCTA